>NC_091823.1:30226687-30396687 GCF_038994185.2 Dermacentor albipictus | reverse complement strand
TTGTGAGAATCTTGTCTCTCCCATGCTATGGCTGCCATCCCGTGGCTAGTACTGTGTCTGGGGCACAATTTAAATCAAAATGAACTGTATGTAACCTGTCACTGCGAATGCCCTGAGACATACATTGTGTAGGAATTTCAAAGCAGGGGGAGCACAGTGCGTAGAACTTCAAGCCTCGGTTCCGTTAACTTGTGTTCTCTGTTGGAGAGCATGAACCTGGTTGTACCAAATTTCGCATAGCAATGACAACCTTGACGTGTAAGACTTTTGTGCACATATCTCTCGATATACTCTGTGTGCATTTTGACTACCCTGTACATAGAAGTGGACAGTTCATACATGGAACCTCAATGTAACGAAGACAGTTACAACGAATTATCAGATATAAAGAAGTAAATAAAGAATTTGGCTAGTCATGCTTTATTTTAATGGCGTATTCTCCTGCTATAACAAAATGGAATATGTGCATATCACGCTGTATCGATTAGAGCGAAGCAAATTTTTTGTTTGCACGTGCCTCAAGAAAATATATAGTTGTAGCAACATGGTCAAATGCAGTCGCCGACCGGTTTTTTCCGACGCCTGTTTTCTCAGACCTACACAATTATTCATACATCTTCGTGGCACCGCTACCAGCCCCTACCACCACTGCATATCGGCAACCGAAATTTTCGACGCTGCGTGATGTTTCTTGCATGAACCTTGCGCCATGCCGCACACATGGCGGCCATGTATGCACAATGTCGCTGTCACGTCGATTATTCGCGAAGCCTTCCGACCAAGGAGAGTTGGTTAAGCTTAGCGGCGAAAGTTTGCCGAAGGCCAGCGGAGCGGCTGGTCGCCGTCGATATGTTTACACTCGTAGGCCTTATCGGCAAGATCGAGCGATATATCGGACGCACACGTTGTACTGAGGGCCGCAGTATCGCAGTTCGGGTCCAAGTGCTGGTTCCCTCCATTGCCGAAGTCTTTCGGTAGTGGCACTCGGGAATAGTAACTTGAAATGGAACATGCGGGACGCGCAAGTGCGCATTTTTATCAGTGGCTTGGTTTGGTTTGGTTTGATCGCAGTCGGCAAGGCAACGTGCTGATCCTGCGCGATAGCACCGATCGTTTTCGCGGCGGTGCAGCGCACGTGTGTAATTTATTGTCGTTCCCGTGTCTCAAGCTCCCGATGGGTCATTAAAAACCGTTTGACACTCTTTGCTGGCCCGTTGGAGGCACCCCGCTTGCATTTCTTTCGATTTTTTTGGTGTTATTTGCGTGTATGCTTATAACAACTATTGTATATAACCAAGGCACTTTCGTGACCGACGCGACTTTCGTTATAACCAGGTTAGACTCACAAGTAGCTTTCTTTGGTTAAGCAACACAGTTCAGGTTTCACGAGCTGTCAGGGATGACAGATACAAGAGTACTGATTAGGGCTGGTTGTTCGAACATCGACATATTGAACAAACAGCGCAGACAGATAAGACCAAGAAAAGATGTGCTGTCGTCTTCCCTTAGTTAGTGTCCATGTTTTCTTCTTTCCTTATTCCTCGCTGTCTGCGCTGTTTGTTCAATATGTCGATAACAAATACTTAAGCGGACAAAAGTAACAGAATGAGCAGAGCTAACGCAATGCATTGATTATTTGATTTTTCATAGTCAATAAAATACGAACTTTTCGCTTGGTATATCCATTTCAGTAACCACATACATTAATCTTTAACGCAACTGTGCAAATAAATTAAGATTTAAACAATCAAAACACGAATTAAACGGGGCCGCATTATTACAGAATGTAGACAGGTTATGTGTGATGTTATAAATGCTACTGATATTGTTTCACTCTTGTGTAAGAACAGTTTCTAGGTTTATTTATTGTAGGCTACCATACAGGTAACAGGACACAGCAGTCATACTGCAGTGACCAAATTTTGTTACACGCTTCGCAGCCTCTGTGCAGTTGTTAGCCATTTGTTGTTATTCTCTATGTTAATGCCTCTACTTCAGGTAAAACTACCTTCAGGTTCTTACAAAGCAAAATGACGTACATTTTCCCCCGACTTGAATTGCCGGCTTTTAAAAGACAGGCATGCAACTTGCAATGTCACTCATCATTTTTTTTTCTTTACTGTTCTTCCTTCTTCAGTTTCATGATTTCGTTCCAACAACGAATAATACTTTGTAACTCCATTATTTGGTACCAGTTCCTCATGATTTATAATGGCACGATTTAACACTAGCCCCGTACATGCGTAAAACATGAATTTGTGATTTGCTGCAAGGGAGCCCTGGCGAAACTTAACTACCTCAACTCAAACTCTGCTAACGTGTGCGCACACGCTACGGTAGCCAAGTGTTTATAGCGTCGCACTTCTCAGCTTGAGGTTGCGGGTACGATCCCGGCCACGGCAGCCGCATTTCGATCCTAGAACGAAAGGCAGAAACGCTTATGTACTTAGATTCGAGTACAGCTTAAAGAACTTCACGTGGTCCAAATTCATACGGCGTCCTTCACAACGGGCTGCCTCATGATCGTAGGGTGGTTATGGCACGTGAAACCCCGGAGATTAAGTAATATTTATGAAGATGTGTGCACTGTAATGCCATTGTTGTGGCATTGTGTATGTTGGTGATGTGCAAAAAAAGTTGTTAATTCCCTCAAGTCAAACCTCTGTTTGGGAATGAAGTATATATTGTAGCTAGTGTTTTCACAAGCAAGGAAGTGCTGTGTCCGAGAAGGCAACGTGTATTCCTATGCAATGTGTTCTATGAATGCTGCTAGATCAATATTATTTTTTACACAGTACAGCATTATCAATCTCTTATTGCAGGGCAGTTACGCGGGCAACGCATTCGGCTTCCGGCTGAATACGCTTCCGAAGCTGCTAGAGACACGCTCGAACAAGCCACGCATGACACTTCTTCATTTCCTAGTCGAAATCGCTGAGAAGGAGCAGGCGCAGACGCTGTCGTTCACCAAGGATCTCCGACATCTTGCCCAGTGCTCCAGGTACGTGGGTGCATTCCAGCTGATGGCCGTGTGCTTTAAGAACTGAAACAGTTTTGGTCACTTCAGCAAACTGGCGGAGTGTGTAGAGTAGAGGCAGTGATAACTTAAATAAAATATAGCGCAGCGTTTTGTAAAAAAAAAAAGCGCAAGCTCAAACATATTGCAATTTATTTGTCTTGCAAGGTCCTTAAGTTGTTTCCGGTCTTCAACCGTAATGGCTTTAGCCGGAACTGTCTGCCATCGGTTCCGTAATCTTCTGTCTGAATTGGCAATGCTAACAGGTCTAGTGCGTAGGACCAGTGCGGCCGCGATCATGTACGTTTGCCCAGCGAAAACAATAAGTACTGCTTTGTCATGTGTAGAACTTCGAGGCAGATTGAAATAATGGAAATTTGTGGAGGCAAAGCACATGCTAGGTGAAAATGAGCGATTAAACGAGGGCACATGCACTGCTGAAACTGAAACAATGACCGATTCCTTGGAACACCTGTAGCGATTCCTCAATGCGCGGAGATGCTGTTGGAATTTTTTTTTATTACGAGAACACTTATATAGAAACTCAAGGCGAATTTTAGCCGTCATCGTAGTTTTCCGCGTTAAGTACAAATGCGATAAACATGAGCGGCCTGCGCACGTATACTGCGGGCTGCGAGGGCAATCATGCGAGGGTGAGCCTAGAAGAACGGTGCCTTAATGCGCGCCAAAAGTGGGCGTACTCAATATTGGAGGTCACGTGATCAAGCGCACGCTTAACGAAGCACCGCCGGGCTTGAGGGCAGGCGCCAGCGCGCGCGGGTCTCCCCTCTAGCCCCCCCGAAAGGGGGGGGGGGGTAGGTGAGCGCGTTTTCTTCTCTAGTTAGACCGTGGCTGCACATGGATGTACACTCGGATGACCGTATACGCGGCCCGCATGCCCTAGGTTGGAGGTCATTTGCGGTGGGTGCCATGGCTAAGGGCGAGCCTAGATCGCTGCTGCCTTCCTGCGCGCACGTGTTCAAAGTTGTTCGCGTGACACTTTGCCTGCTCAGTAAGTAAATGCTTAGGGCAATTTATCGACCAACAAAACTACGTGTTTCACTTCTGTAATTGCCCGATCCTTAGCTATCGCCATCAATGCTTCGCCTTTCGAGCCCAACTGCGACTTTAGTATTCTCTCTCGGCCCCGCCAATGCTTTTCTGGAAATAAATTATTGAGGCGAATCATTTCGTAAACTACATTAGGATTTATAACAAACATCTTCAAGAAAACCCAGGTTGTTTACCATCTAGCTCGTTTACATTTGTTCTAGTGAGTGCAAGAAATGTCCTAAATGCAGCAGCCTTATTGTTTGTCACTTACAGGCTGTCCCTGGATGGCATGCGGGCAGAACTGAAACAGCTGTCTACTGGCATCGAAAAGCTCGAGAGGCATCTTCCTCAAGGCGACGCTGACTTCAAGCAACACTTTGGCGCCTTTGTCACAGTAAGAGCATGTACTCTGCAAGTAGCATTTGGCAGAACTTGCGTTCGCCTGGGATTCAATACAAGTTGATTAAAGAAAACGGAAATTTGCTCTAAATCTTCACATGTGACAGGTAGTTTTCAGATTTGCGTGTGAAATTTTATCCCCGTATTATATTCGGGTACCAAAGTTCTTATAGGGCATTTAAGTCTTTTTTGGGTTTATGTAAGCAAAAATCACACATTTCATGTTCTAATATGCCGGCAAATTGGTTCATTTCTTCAACCCCAAAGTTACTTCATTTTTATAGTCAACTTACACGCAGGCTTTCTTGATAGTTTTGGCAGCACCGCAAGAATAGTGTGAACTGTGTTCCAATATCAGCTACAGCCATCTAATGATAAGTGATTTAACACAGCAGATTATTGGACCTAGAATGTACTTTGAGAATAGATTACATGTACATCTCGTTCAGCAAGTTGCAAGCCATTGCATCCCAGACACATCTACAAAAATATTCGGAAGTAATTTCATTTTGTTGGTATGTTGGATTGTTCTCACAAACGAGTGTAGCATAACCTTATCAATAAGAAGCCGCATCGCAGGTAATTATACGGTGTGAGCGATTGGTCCGGTGCTATAAAAAGTATTTACACTGTGACTATACCCTCTGGTACTAGTTTTCGCAAACTATGTAATAAATGATGGCACATAGATAGTCACTGTATTATCACCATGATTGTCGTTGCCTTCATCATCCTATTGTCAGTCTACTGCAAAACAGAGCCTCTCCCGGAGATATTTAGCTACTTATTTCTTGTGTCAACCTAGCCCATTTTTCCTAATTGCATTACTATATTCATTCTTTTATGAAACTCGACTGCGGTTTCTTTGTCTCAGTACCCGTTATCACTCTGATACATGACTGGCTATCTGTTGCAGCCGTTATATGATGTGCTGTTCACTGTTTTTCATTTTCCCCCAACGAGTCTAGCAGTGTAGTGCTTGGTTCTGGGCTTTCAATGGGCTAGAAACTCATTGCTCTCTGATGGACGTTCGTGCAGATGGCCAAGGCGCAACTGAGTGAACTGTCTTCGAGCTTCGACAAAATTGGGCAACTCTCGCGGAGGCTCGCTGAGCACTTCTGCGAGGAGGAGAGTCGCTTTTCTGTCGAAGAGTGCCTGCACATCTTCAACAACTTTTGCGAAAAGGTCAAGCTGGCGCAAAAGGTAAGCCATAGTCGCTTGGCGCAATCCCTAACAGTCTCTAGAGCAGGGCAGCTTAACAGTCCTGTGTGGTTCAGTGTAGATGTTACATGTAAGCAGAGCAACACGGCAGTATCCCGAGTCTTTGACTACCCATAAAATATCGCCCACTCTCCCTTTTCTATGAGATGTAACTTTCATGAATTAGACCGAGAAAATTCCCATCCTTGCAAAGACCAACACCGTAGCTGTGAACTGCAGTTATATTTAGCAGCTCTGCACAGATGATTTTTACATCTTTTGCTTTATCTGCTTGCCTACCCAAAACGTTCCTGAGCACCGCTGAAAAAGACAGCACACTTGAGCGATGCACATGAACACTGTATATAGACTTATTGGTATATTCTGTGAGGAGGAGGGGGTTGAGTTGCCAGATGTGAATTTCTTTGCGGGGCTGAGAGAGGAGACGTCAATGAAATACTTAAGTGTTCTTCAAACATCGAATTTGATAAACTTATTCGATAAACGATGCTATTTCGAGGAGGTTTCGGTTTCTGTTCCAGTGGAGGTTGTACATTTTCGAAAGACATATCAACGTTGCTTTTCATATTTCCTCTGGAAGGATGGCTGCTGGATAAAGTTCAGTTCCGGATTTTGTCGTCTTTTCTGCGCTGCAGGAAAATGAAGAGCGCAGGCAGCTGGAAGAGCGAGCAGAAAAGCTGAAAATCACGCGGATGGGCACGGACCAGGGCAAGCCAGGTACGTTAGCCAAATATTCTGTTCAACCATCGCGAAGGCTAGTTTAATAGAAGATTTTGTGCAAGAATATTGCCAAATTTTACTGCTAGAATCACATACTTTTTGTACTACTGCAGGATTATAAAATATGCCTGTTTGATTGATTTTATGCAAGATCTAATGCTTAGGTTTTACATTACCAATATATTTTGGTTATAGTACAAATTTATTTTGGCTGATCTATCAAGACCTCTGACCCCGAATCTTGACCATATGCATGGACATGCCTTCTTTTCAGAGGAGCAAAGGAAAAACTATCGACTAGTTGGGGTTAACTGTAAAGCAGTTTATAGTTGTCAGTATGCGTAAGACAAAGTTTTAGCTCTGGGAAAACATGTACTTCCCTGTTAAAACACTTTCAGAAAGCAGAAATGATCTGATTACACAAGTGCTGTCTGAATGAACTTTGTACAGACAAATGTTGCTGAAGGGTAAATTCTGCTGACAGTTGGAAAGAATGCTATTTAGGGCCTCTAAGTTGTAATATAAATAGCCAAAGATGGGAAAAAATCTAAGCACAAATTCCTTAAGTTCGCGCCAAGAATAGATATCAAAGCTCCATCGTAAACTATCAGGTTGTCTGAAGCACACAATTCTGACTTTATTGGTTTACAGCTTATATGAAACTTTTTACATTATTTGCGGAAGTTCTATGAAAGTCCTATTCACAAGTTGGTGGTATAATTCGGTTCACTGCAAAATATGCCAACTTTGTCAGCTTTAGATCTCCAAAAGACTCAGTTTACAGAATTGTAAAGTTGTTGTTTATTGCTTAGTGACGGTTTTGTATACTTTATAATTCATTAATTAAAACCAATTTTACATCGTCGCAACTAAAAAAAAGCATTCATGGTTTTAAATTGATAATCTTCCAATGACTGATAGATATATTAACTGTTTCCTTTAAATCCAACAAACTTCATAAAAATTCAGTGGATGTTGAACATAATTATTTTTGTTTCCATGTCATTCGGTAGGAGCTGGTGAAATAAAGCTTTCTCCTATGAATCATACTGCGCTGATTTTCTGATGGAGAAGGATAACTTACCAGTTATCAGGATCATAATTCGGGCCGAAAACTGCGGTTTTGCATTTCTCTCAAGCTTACAGTGGTGCATTAGTGGCATCATTTTGTTAGAGTACAGAGCAGAAAGCTCGGTAGGCTACTGGCAGCTGTTTATGCATGAAGATTTGTCATTATTTCTAAGTATATAACGAAATGAAATGGAAATAAATAAAGTAACTTGCATATTTGTACACATTACGAAGAGGTTCTCATCTTCAATTGGTCAAATAAAAGGTGTGCACACATCTGATGCAATCCGTCTTGTTTACATTTTTCTAATTGCACCTGCTTTCTTTTAGACAGCATTGCCTACGTCATAATGCTGACAAACTCGCTTCACATAAACAGGAAGCAATGACCGATTTCTGATAAATTAATCTTTATTGTGACTTTCTGAACAAGATATGTAAAATTTGTGGCTGTATGCCTGTATAGGCAAGTCAAAGTCGCTGTCAGTAGCCTCTTTTTCATAATACAGAACTGAATTGCAGTGTGGTGCAATGATAATTTCGTGCCAAAGCGTAAGAAATGCATAGATGCATCATATTTAATAAATAGTCCTTGAATTTTCACTGTAATGGTAAATGAATCGGAAAAAATAGTCATTAAGATGTGAAATTTGCACCGGAATTGGCCTACTATTGCTTGGATGATTTATCATTTTCTTTCCATGAGCATTACCAGCTTTCTTATAGCATAACCCACTTCATTCAATCATCTAATAGCAAACCATACTGCATTTTCAAATCCTTAGGTGCAAGACATTTTCATTACGGCCCTATGCAGCCTTAAAACATAAGTATGACAACTAAAACATTACCGACCGCCCAACTTTGGTTTGCTGTCGGACCCTCTTTCCCATCTGAATAATCCAATGGAGCTTTGAAGAGGAGCAACCATTCCGCTAAGGTCTGACAGCCAGAATTTCAATTCTGGATAACAAATTTCTTTGCAGCAATTTAGAATATACTGAGCTTTCCTGAGGTTTGGTTAGTATCGGTGCCAATGCAATGTGGACACTTGCATCAAGCAAGCTCGCGTGACAGCTTGAGCTAGAAAGGTAAGACTGACATCTACCACCAATGTATGAAGTCACATAGTATGTAGTGTTCAAGCCTAGTTCACTTACACTGTGCACAATTTCCCGCTTATAGCATGACATTTCAACTGAAGGTACTCCAGTTAGAATGTATATACAGCTTAACTAAGTTGCCTAGAACTGATAACGAACAACCTGGAATTTGCTAGATGGATACTGCGCAGCATCCGTAAAATTACATTTGCCCATTTAGGCATAAAAAGGACATTTAATCTGTCCTCAGCAGCTCTTTTTCAAGGAGATATACTATAATAAATCTGAGATAACTGAATTGCAGAGAAAGGAAATACTATTTGATTTATAGAAGGTATAGGTCATTCATTAGCTGTAGAATAAATCAATTAACCCTTTAATGATGGTATATATAAATATTCGAAGGAAACGTTTAATTTCTACCTAAATGTATAAAATACATTTCAAATAAGCATAACCTATGCAACAAAGCAAAAGCATCTTGCTTTAGCTTTTTCAACAATAAGGGCAAAACAGTAGGAACAAACTGGAGGTGGTCTTCACCGCAAGCCTGCAATATTTGGAATTTGTACAGACACTTGTTGTCATATATGAACCGTAGGTGTACATTTCGTTTGCTTTACATTACGTGTGTGGCACCACTGCAGCTGGAGGTACTTCATCCGCCTATCTCCTCTGACCACGGCTTCGAAAGAAAGCGAGTCGCATGTGGAACTTCATTTGCTTCGTCCTGTGTTCTTGTTCTGAACCTGCAAATGACATTCAATGCCTGTCATTCAGTGTTGGCTGAATACATTTATCCAGAAACTTCGTACTCAATACCGAAACGCGAGAAAAGAAATTCTGGTATCTTGCCTGTAGGCAGAACTCGTCAATAAAGCATTAACACTGCAAGTAGTTCTTGAACTGACACTGAAGGCACATATTAAGTCAAGCAAAAGTGCCAGATTAACGCTGGACAACGTCTAAGGCGCCAATATTATCGCGCACAGAGCTTTGGTAATCGAGAAATCGAGGTAACTGCAGGACACTATTTGAGAACCCCACGGGACATTCAGGTACTAGCCCGATGACGTAGGTACTCAACGTAACTCCGTCACTAGTACTCAACCACTCGTAATAAAAAAAAAATCCATTGCATTATTAGACAGAGGAAAATGCTACTTCAGTTATATTGTGTCCAGAAAAAAAAAACTCACTGACGTTACCCTTGACAGCATGCTGATGACAGCATGCTGCGCGGACCTTGCTTTCTCGTTTCGGTAGTTTCGTTATCGCGTAGCACTGCGCTCGTTTTGTTGCCCCGCGACACTCTAACATAAACTGCGAGTAGCAGATGATTCCATCTCTATGTGACGTCGCGGGATGCCCGAACGGTCCACCTCCACTTGACCAAGAGAAGATGCAGCGGCAAATGCAACTGTCTTAACTCGGATTCTTCGTGACAGCGCGTTGACGTTGTGCGCGAAAAAAACCGTAGCGTTGTCTTTCGTGCGCCGTTTTACTTACCGACGGCAGTAAAGGTCGGCGATTGTTTATGTAACGTCATCACTCCTCGCTCGAGGGCGGGCGATTTGAATTGTGCTAAAGGTAGGCTGACGCTTCAGACGCGATTTTATCTTAAACTAAGTCTTTTATTGACAGCACGACAAGTGCTGCGAGTTTTCTGGAGTGGTATTTTAACAGTTCATGTTGACTTGATATTTGCCTTTAGTGTCCAGTTAACTTGTTAATCGCTTGAAGTTTAGGCGGAATGGTTGGTTCCTGTCTTAAAATTCTGCACTGATATGCGTTTGTAATAGTTTCGATGTTTAAGTGACTCCTCCTTCTATTGAAGCAGTACACCAAAGCAACACGCCATCTGAGATGACGATGAAAACCAATGTCCATCCGAAATTGCAAAGGTGATTTCTTGAGATTGCTACTTTTAGTCTTAACTTCATTGTATTACCTCAACGCAGTTTAATGCAAACTATGTAACTTTTCCCTCTTTTTTTTGTGAACGTAAAGAACCACAACCGTTCGACTATTCAGTCGACAGTTAGGGCTTTGTGATCAGCGAGGTGACAACTTCTAATGGATACTTAAGTTAAACACGTATTAGTAACTATTGCGGAGCGCACACATGACATAGGAAATTCTTATGCCAAAAAGCACTACAGTGACAATTGAGGCTTAACTGGAATATGTAAACCTGCTTATACGCAAGTATCAACACAGTGAGCTGCATTGCCACTTGGAAATCCGGCACCTTGTTCTTGTTCACAGAATAAGGTATCACTTGTCGGTGCAAACGGCGTAACTGGCCTCGTAAGGGGGAGCGGTGGCTTGGCCAGATCTGCTCCATCCGCATTACATGTGCATTAAGTCGCAGGGCCTCTCAGTGAGGCCACAGATGTCCAGTTTGAAGCATTATGCGGGCATAGTTTGTACTCACCCTTCATTAACGAAACGTGGGGGTCGTCAGCATCAAGTTTTGTGTTGTTACTGCCACCTAATGACAGGCGTTTATCGCTTCTGATACTACGTGTTTAATGACATCGGGCTGATGGTGCATTGCATTTGAACCCCAAGACTAAGTTTGAGCGACTGAGCTTAATTCAAATGTTGAGGCGGAAAGATTGTGGTCAAAGGTTTCAGTGGTTAGCAGACATATGCATGCAGTCTGCCATGTCTTGTAATTAGGCTATTTTGTTAGCGGCTTACCATGTTGTGAACATTTACTCAGACGTGGTGCACATTTTTTTAGTGCAGAAATGATGCTTACACTTACAAGTATGTTAATTGATCATAATTTCTTGCAACTAGAATCACAACTGAACCTATCGTCACTGTCTTATGCTAAACACCACTGCACACATTTATTTTGTTATTATAAAGACAGCGAAATTCTGCACAAAAGTGTCCCCTTCAAACATCGTTGCTTCGTACCTGCTCCATCATACCTAATGAGCATACTTGTTAGTTTATTGTGCAATTTGTGTAATTCGAACTAGGGGTCAGATATTTGTGGCTCTTCCAGCCTACTGTAACTACAGTAGCATATTTGAGCCATATTAGGTTCTCCAAGCGCAATCTCACTAGACTCATGAATTTACAGCTCCTGAAATCAAATATTATGGCTAAGTCTGTATATATAGAGGAAGTAAGGAAAACTACGCACATAATTTCAGCCTACCATAGACACTTCAGCCAACCCTTTCGACGACTTTTTTCTAGCTTAAAAACATTTTTGGGAAGCTTAATGTGCCACCCAAAGTAGCCGCGATGTAGTAATGTATCGTTTAGGGGAGGTTAAATTGTTAGAGGAGGAGGTTGGAGGAAGCTAAATTGAAGGCCTATTCCGGCAAGCTGTGTAAGCTTTCTTAGTGCAGGGTTATGGGAGACGGCACCAAAACTGGCGTTTTCGTTTAAAGACCACAAAGCACTAATTCTTTTACAAATACAAACCATGAAGCGCACGATAAGTGCGGAGATTTCAATCCACTTACTCTTAATGATGACCAAGTATTACGTGTGGTGTCTTGCCCGTTTAACAGATATGGTTACCAAGTGCAGTGAAAATTTATTTAACACCAATAAAATGGTCACTTTTTTATAGTAAACTTAAGTGAAATATCTAGACCTAGTGCGCTTCTAGTAGTTTAAAATTTAAGAAATCATGCGCTTAGTGGAGGGGGCGGGGGGGCTTCACTGAAGTGTATGCTCTTTTTTTGCCGTTCCCTGCAACATTGCAGTAAGGAAACTCACACATATTTCTGCAGTATACACGCAATTAAGCCGCCTCCGACCAAGAGCTAGCCTTCTAACTGGTGCTGTTCCACGTCATGGCTACATTAGAGGGCATAGTAGGCATTTCTATAGATCGAAGTTTTGTGATAATGAAAGAGTTATCGAAGGATTCTGCTGAGAAAACTTTAGCTAGCTAAAGTGATAGAATGAGTGAAACAATGAAAACAATATGTGCAATAATAGTGACGATTATAGTGATGCTGACAATGATAATGATAATAATGATGATAATAATATGCAACTAACAAAAAGAGGTATTAGTAGGCCTTTTTTTAAAAGCGATAGCTAAAATGTGAATGCTCTACGACTGCTATAATAAAGGTTTTCAGTGGATGTTCGAGAAGGCTTCCCAAAACCGTGGAGCATCGGTCGCAGTTTACGGTATCAGTTTGTTTGGAGTCTCTGGAGCATGTGGTATTATAAGGGTTTGGCTATTGGGCACTATGTTTAAAAGATGGATGACACATGAAAAAAATACATTGTCATTTAACTAATGTTATAGGGTAGAATTAAGTTAATGAATGGCTGGATAATAGAACTAATGCTTTTTGTGCCACTTATTTGGCTTTGCTGAAGCATTTACTAGATGGCATCTACATATTCATTATAACTACATCATTGGGATAGAAATGTAACCTTGGGGAACAACGAATTAATAACGAAATTAGTAAATAATGAAACGGACGTTAGGCATTGATCCTAAGCACGTATGAGATAATGAGATATTGGTAATGCAATTGGATCATGCTTTCTTTTACCAAACTTTGTACCGCTATATTGCACTACTCATCAGAGAAAGCAAGTAATCTACAAAATGATTACATTAAACGTGATTAAGTTACGTTTAGGTGTAGTAGAACAACATTGCTAACGCCTTCCTGAAAGAGTACTTAGTGAGAGTACTTTGAGTGCGGTGAAAGCAATTAGGCATTCATCACACATAACACCAAGCAATATTCTATTTATTTGCCACACACACAAAAAAATAAAAACGACGAATTCGTAGGTGTTGCTTTGTGCCTGGCTTAGCGAATTCTCAAGCCTTCACTGCTGCTTCTGCGTGACACTTGCAAACATGCAGCAATTGATCACTTCAATCTGCATCTGTTTTGCCCCTTTTTTGCATTTGATGTTCATGTTGTTCATATTGTGAAGCTGTCTGTTGTGTCTCCCAGCAGACGCAAAGCCATCACAGTCTTTCCAGCTTCTGATGCAGCTGCTTCAAAGAAACGTATGACGCTAACAGTAACCTTTTTGGTTGGTGAAGGGTACTTCCTGCATGGCTGCACGCTCATATTGTTCCTCATGCTTGCTATGCACGATCTCTTATGCCTTGCTCTCATTTTCTTCACAAATGCTCACCAATCCTCACCCCACTGTCTTAGCGCTATGAATGAGAAAGCAACACAAGTGCACAACGTGGCATGGGAAGTAAAAAAAAAACGCATGATTGGGAGATTGCTTGAATGACAGTAACTCAATCTAACATTGACAGCCATTTAGAACTGTTTAAGGTTATCTTAAATAATTTGCTGTTAGATTTGTAGTTAGTACTCCGGTGCTCTTGTCAAGGAAACGAGTTGGTTGACACAATACAACAAGACCTGAGAGCTCCTTTACAGGTACATCAATTGTCTAATTACTAGTGTTATAGGGAAGTAACCAGTGCTTCTACAGTCACGATTCCAGCAGAAAAGTACAGCTTGAGATGTCATACCTTTTATAATTCACATTACAAAAGAGAAAACATTTGGGCCCTGCTCATCATTCCTCTTCAGTATGATGGCAGTCTTTCTGAATGCCTTAAACGTTCGCCACACAAAAACTTTCTTAACATTTTTGAGTAGTACTGCACTATGGTATATGTCCAGATAGAACCTACCATACTATCCACTTGGTTTTTGTGGTCAGTATTCAGGTTATGTTGCTGGTTATGCAGCTATAGCTCGGTCAATAATTTGCTCACGCGTGCCTGTAGAACCGAGAAGTGAATCACAACCTATTTACCAGTAGAATAACTTAATAATTTTTTGCTGGTTATCTGTTTTTTATTTCACTAGAGTGGCCATTTACATTGATCTTCCACCTTTCTCTTACAAGCGAACGTTTATCGTCAAAACTATCTACCCACGTCGATTGCTTTAGAAGAGGTGCAGCAATTTGTTGAAGAAAATTATCTCTACAATACGCAAACTCCCAACAGTCCTAAGTGTGCGGACGCCGACGACACAGACATGGACACCTGGGAGTGGCAGCGACAAAAATGCAGCAACAAAAATTTGCCAACGAATGCGGACTTATAATATATATATATATAGTTGTAGCTGTAATTTAAGCTTGATTACTTGGAGCTTACTACATGCATGCCGCCATCTCAGGCGTAAGTAAGGAGAGGAAGCACGTGGAGATGGTAGGGGAACACGGACCTAATGTTCGATTTGGAGTGTCCGGCAGAGAAGAATGGTGACCGGCCAGTGCTATTGGCTGATGGCACAACAGGCAACTCCAGGCGGAGCAAGGTGTGGGACACCAAGTGGCGGTGACACAGATTCGTACCTTGGCAGTGTGCAGAAGTGACGAGCGATGGTAACTTGCTGAAAATGTAACCTCTCAGCATTACCGCATCTCAGATATTTCAATCAAAATGCTTCCACAGTTGCACGTATCCGATGGCGTATCGTAGGTATTTATTAGTAAGGTTTGAAATATGACGTTCCAAGCATGCGTAGCGGAATAAGAGAGACGCTGTGGCAGATCGTTTAAGAATAAGTTGCAGAATAATAACATGGCGTTCTTTAGCCTGCTCTCAAATCTAAGTACATGAGTGTTCTTGCGTTCCGGTACTGTCAAAACATGGTCATCGGGATTAAATATTGCTACTTTGTTTGGAGACGGGATATCATAGCCACTGAGCGACGCCACAGAATAGCAGGCTGTGTCTGGCAAAAAATGCCGTGATCGTCTTGTATTGACCCTGGAAATGTTTTGCAACACAGGCAAGAGAATCGTGATGTTTTGAATTTTATACCGAGAATCGTATTCCTGTAAAAGCACTGAACGTGTGCTACATTGAAATAAGGATGGCCGTATTGACTGTAGTTCATCAACACTTAAGATATAGTTTTGAAGTGACATTTTGAAATGCAATTTTATAATGTGGACGTACGTAACGACCGTAGTTGATCAGCAGTTACATTGGTTGCAATGGACACGAAAGCAGTTCAAAGTATTTACACAAGCTATATTCTTGTGCACAAAAATTGCCTTTAAAGTTGCTAGCTTATTAGTAGTATGAACACTTTTCATCAACAATGCTGAGCAGCAGGTCAGAACTGTGATTCAGGCCGACCTCTAAGCTTTTATATCATGATAAATCTCTCTCTGCTCAACAGAAAATCACTTTAACGACGAATAAGGCACGTACATCGATAAAGGCTATGTGAGTTAGTGGTACTGGCTATGACCCACAAAGGAGTGGTGTTCCCTGTGTTGGCTTATGCTTTTAATATATAATAAACACACAAACCAGTAACAGTCACGCGATGAAAATCCGCAATGAGTTGCGGCCCTAGCAATTTGAGTGATAACACCACGGCTTCTTGTATTGATGCAAAATAAGATTTTCCCTGCACCATAATTAAAAAAAATTCATTCTGATTATATGTTGGTCTCCTAAATGATTGAATATGAAAATTTCCCTTATTTTAAAGACTTTGAGCGAAATTATTACATTGATGTCCACCTTTTCAGGTGTAACATTGACATTCAATTACAGGGGTATATATGTTTCCATTCGATTGATTTTAAAGAGCAGACACTTTACGGCCAGTGCATTTATCAATTTATTAAATTTCCATAAATCATATCTTTACCTTTTGTCTACAAGTCACTGAGCTAACCTCTAGTTGTACGTTCCGAAATGCATAAAATTGCCCCAGGGCCTCATTTACTTTGTGGCCTACTTTCTAAACGTAATTATTTCGAGGGACAGCATGCACATACCTTAAGTGCAGGTAAGTTCTCATTCATCAGCAAAGCATAGTTCATTTTGATTAAGTTGCTATTTAGCTGGCTCATTATCAAGACGCCTCGTAGAAGTAAAGACGCCTCGTAGAAGCGCTTGTTAGGGCATCTACATGTCAGTACTGCAGACTTTAATGTACAAAAAGTATGTGATAAGAATGACATGTTATTGATGTGTGCTGTAATATGGTAAACAATGTTACAAGATTAGTTTTCTTCAGGCAGAATTCGTGTGATTAAATAATTCAAGTTGCTTAGTTGTAAAAATGCCATGAACTGTTAAGTAAAGCACACTATAAGTGCACAGAACTTGCCATGTAAACATGCCATTTTGTTTACAACCTGCACAAAACATTTATCCTGCTGGTGATCAAGGCATGCATGCCCGAAGGTTGTGAACGACTACGATTGTAAGCCGTGATGGCCCAGTGGCTATGGCTTCATGCTTTTGAGCATGATTGTTGTTTTTAGATGCACTACATTCTGTGCGCAACAATGTGCTGAGATTTGAGGGCATGCTAAAAATTTCAATTCAGCAGTATGCAGCATTAGGGAGAGCCTCATGAGGCCAAGCTGCAGATTTAGGACATTATTTACTAAAACAATCCTGCAGTGCACATATATGAACAAAACGATCAAACAATCCTTCAATTAAGCAAACAGAAAATAAATTATGGAATTGGAAAATGAATCATTGCTCAGAAACCAATCAATCGCTCGTCCTGATTTTTCAGATGTTCTCACTTAGAAACTGCCCTCAAGATAATGCAGGTGCTGAAAGTTGTCTGCTCTGACGTAAAGCTGACTTTACTCCCGTGTCTTCACATATACGAAGAAAATATGAAAGAATTCCTACTTTTAGCGCCACATGTCTACACTTGGCAGCACAGAAGTAGTGTTTGAGGCACGGTTTGTTTGGCTTTCTATTTGCATACACATTTGAACAAAATAAATCTTGCAGGTGTAAAAAAACTATTAAAAGGTGATCGAGGTGTACGATTGTTAATCCCTGCCCACCGGACGGAACATGCCAATAAGCACTGACGCTCTTCAGCAATCATATTTTTGAGAAGCATTGAACATACACATGAATTTCGTACGTATGAGCAAGACCATTATGCTCTGCTGACCAACTTCTCTGGCTTGTTTAGAATATGATACTCTTCTCTGTCAGTGTCCAAGCATAAGTCTGCTGGACGATGCGCCAAAGCTGGCCAAGAAGTAAAGTGCATAAAGTGGTTGTTTTAGGGCCTTGCGCTGGTTTGGGGAATGATTGCGAAATCGCATAGTTCAAGTTGGACGACCAGTGAACGTTAAGACATGCTCACTCTGTGGCCACTGACAAAAGCCCTGCGTAGTTGCCTCTGCAATTTAATTGTCCGCGGTGCAACAATATGCGAGGCTCATTTGCGGTGACCTAGAGCAATGCAATGGTCGTGCGAGTATGGGTTGAAACAGTTCACAAGGCCGTTAGACCCGAATGCTCGTACCTAAACATAGCGACGCAGTTTTACTTCAATATTACTGGCAAAAGTGAGAGCCTGCGATGAGTATCCTTGCAAAAGAACGGTGTCAGTCGCCTCTCGGTGGTTTTGTGTGTCGGTTGTCTGGTAAGGCCTGGGGGCACGTGAGTTTTTGGTGAACTGAAGCGCCTGCAGCATTTTGACTATAGCAATTGCTATGTGATTAGTAGATTTACACGAGTCATGGAACTTGAAGTATATTATGGCGAGATCGATGGTTATATGACTGTAGACAGTTTTGATAGTGCAGTGAACTGCGATGTCTTTTTGCATGCTGGTCGTGACGTATCAGTGAGCGCGTATTTGTCGTTCCTTTCTTTAGTGGAAATTGCACGTTTGTGTGTTTGGGGCAAATGTACGGGTAACTGAGGTTCTTTGAGTATGCATGCAACTAGGGTGCATGCCACCATGACTTTCAGTAGACGTTGCAAAGCTTCTTGCTTTTTCTAGTGCTACAAACATACCAGTAGTACGATTAGCAGTGGTACTGCTGCACATAGGGTGTAGCTGGTACATGCTAGCACATTGGGATGCATGCATCTTGCATGTCTGCGTGCTAACAAGAGGGAGCTAGTGAAAGTAGCAGGCATTAAAAAAATAATGCAAATTGCGGTTAGTATTGTAAGTGAATTGTGACTTGCGTTATTTTTTAAAACAGTAGGCAAATAAGAGGACGTGGCATACGACTAGCATTGTTAGGCGAATAGAATCTCTTGCCCTGGAACGTATAGACAAGGGCTCAAAGAAAAGCATGAAGCTATTCGAACTTGCATCGCCAACACGTCACGTGCTAACGTCTTTTGCGTTTACTTATTCCGTAGAGCAAACTCAACCAAGTGTAGAAAAAAATTGATGATTTAAAAGCAGGTATAGAAACAGACTCCGCTCTACTGACACAAGGAGAACTGAAAATATTTTTGTCGGTAAAGATTCAGGAGCCATGCTGCACCAATACATGTTCGCCGCAGTCTTTTAACTTAAGTATGATGTGTCAACAGAAACTTCTTGCTGGAAAAGTTTCGTGAGCTAGGTGACAAAAATATATATTCAGCAATTTTTAAAGTATGTTGCGTCAACGAACCTTTTGTCTCATAACATTTAGCCCCGTATTCTAGAACGCTCCTCCTCTTGGTGCTCCACAACTGACAGTGGACAGCAGCGTCGCAACTCAGCCTGAGGCGCTCACTGCGTTTCAACGGCGCTCTAAGTTTCTTTCTCGGTGAAAATTTTTGTAACCACGTGCTCTTCGAGTCTTCTCAAATACACTGAATTAAAGGTGTCTCTCAAGCAACTTATCAGGGAATCTTCGAGGAGCGTCCTTAAAGCGCTGTCTCTGCTTCAGTCGAGGGATGGCGCTGTACTCTAGTTGAAGTTGAACTGGGAGCCGAGGGCTGCTTCCGAATGAGGGGGTTAGTCCAAATGTCGCTCGCTTCCTTGGTATGCTACGTCCTCTGAATGGTGTGATATAGGGCAGGGATTCAGGGCCAACGTTTCCTCGTTCCGATAAAAATTCGTTTCCTTGTCTCTGTTCTCACAGGACACGCAAAGAAGCCGGCTGCGTCCTTTGTAGAGGAGGAGTGCATCGTCGACCGCCTGCTTGCTGAAATACGTCAGGGAAGCTTCAAGCTACGCAAGACCCCCGCTTGATGGAGCGCGTACGACGGCGGGCACAGCAGACTCAAATTTATTGCTTCAAGGTTTTAAACAAATAAACGTTCTATTTTAATTGATTTGGACTTTTAACATCGATTTTTTTTGGTGTCAGATTTATCTAGTAAATGCTACCACAGTATGTTACTAGAGGAAAAATACATGGTATTGGAGATTATACTGCAACGTGCTTCTTTTAAGCTACTATGTAATATCGTAAATTCCCCTGCAATTTGTGTTCCAAAAGTTCAAGGCGGTCATGGACGTCGCTTGAGGGGCTGTAATGACAGTGCATCGCCGCAATGGCCACCGAAGCTGGACGGCTTCAAGGATACATATGTACTACCTATGCTTGCTCGTTTTGGGGTTTTGTAGAATCCTTCGAAATGCAGCTTTATGTTAAATGCATTGAAACGGTGCTCTAAATGCATTCTGCTGGCCCCACCGGCGCGGTTGTATCCAATGGAGAGCGCTCGAAGATCGGTGGTGTTATAGTGAATCGGGACCTAAATGTGATGGCCAGATCACATGGGAAGTCTGAAATAGGCAACCGACCATTGATTACTGCCTGGCGACAGGAGTTCGTTATGTAGTTCAGAGAAATGGTCATTGACAAGGAATAGTACAGCAACATAGAGAGCGACCATGAACACATTACTTTGCAAATGGGATATGTAGTTGGGGGAAGAACAAGGATCGAAGAATGGTCAGTCCAAATTTGAACGCTGAACAAATGAGTATAGTCACAGGAGTCGAGAAAGAACTTGGCAAATGGCCAACCAAAGAGTAGAAATATAGCGAGCTAAGTGTATTGACGAAAGACATGACGAAAGAGAAGCAATACGTTTGTTGGAAAGGAAAGAAAGGAAACCGAAAAGTTGCTGGAACAGGTACATGCGGGAGAAGTGATCGATAAACGACAGAACGCATCGCGAGAGCACAGGCAGGCAAAAAAAGCGCAGTTGCCGCAGGATGAAGTAGACAGAAAATGAGAATATAACGGGAGAAAAAAAAACTATGGTTGAACTACAGGTTCAAGCAAAGATTAAAGATGAATGTGAACGTTGGTTGTCAGAAATACCTGAGAAAACGACGGCAGCTGCTAAAATATAACAAAACAGCATATCCTAGATGAAGATGGAAGCAAACTGGAATGGAATGCGCCATTAAATTACATAAAAAAAACAGCCCTATCATTTCAAGGCAATGAGGAGTTCGTTTTCAAAAAAGAAGGCACCAAAGAGAACTAGATGGCAAAGCAGCTGCTGCTGTGAAATTTCAATTGGAACAAAGCCGGAGAGAAAATTCCTTAGCACACAGCCACAGGTTATACGAGGTTATCGTTAGGTTGATTAACGAACTAGGACTAAAAAGTAAGGAAGGTCTGTTGAAAGCAGCATAAAAAGAGCTTGCAAGACAGGCAAATACCAGCCAGTTCACGACAAAGCAGAATGAATTTAATTTATAAAGGTAAGGGGGATAAAGATAGAATTAACTCATACAGACTATTGAACATTACATCGGTAATATAAAAGCTAGCCATGCAGGCGATTAAATTAAAACGGCAAGAATGGGCAGAACATAATGTCATACTGGGAGAACTTCAGAATCTCTTCAGAATAGGTAAGCGTCTGGATAATAACATATTTGTTCTTACTCAGTGTATTGAAATATCCAGGGAAGACAGGAGACCGTTTATATCTGTATATATCTGTATTTTTAGATATTGTCGGAGCGTATGACGGCGCGGACAGCAACATCTTGTGGGATATTATGGAAGGGGAAGGCTTAGGCGACGATTGTACACAGATTTTGAGGAAGATTTACCTAGAAAATACTGTTTGCGTTGAATGGGAAGGGATGAATAGCGAGGAGCAAGTTGATATCACCGAGGGACTGAGACAGGGGTGCCCTTTATGCCCACTGTTGTTTTTGATATACAGGGTGAGGATGGAAAGGGCTCTAGAAGGAATCAATATCGGGTTCAATAGTAGAGCAGCAGCTTCTAGGTTTGTTTTCTGTGGATGACGTTGTGTTGCAAAGGGATATGCAGCGTCTTGCTGATATCTGTGGACAGAAAGGCGAAAATGTAAAATTTTAATGTTGTGTAAGAAAATGAGGTTTTGTGGTATTCAATGAAAACAGTGACTAAACAGCTTCAATACAGGGCCAGGAAGTACATCGGGTAAAAGAATACATGTACGTTGGTTTTTGCATAAACAAAGGCAATTAATGTATGTAAACACAAGAAAAAATATCTAAGGGAAAGAGAAACTCGGTGATAATGAAACACAGTGTGCTATAAGGATACTATTGATACGAGGTGCTCCGGGTATGTAGAAAGGTGTAATGATTCCGGTTCCAGGACTTACATTTGAAAATGCGGTGATTTTCTTGAAGTCAGGGATACAGTCAGGATTCGATGGCAACCAAAGGCCAGTGAGATGAATTGCAGTGGGCGCTCACGGGAAGACTACAACTGAAGCTGTGCAGGGTGATAAGTGTTGGACAAGTTTTGAAGTGAGGGAAGCTCAAAGTAAAATTGATTTCGAAGAACGACTCAGGAATATGAAAGGAAGTATATGGGTAGCGAGAACGTTCAAATATTTGTTCAGGAAAAGCATTGACTCACGGTAGAGGAAATAAACTAGGAAGCTTACGAGCAAGTATGCAACCGGTATGGTGAATAACATGGCAACACAGTACGTCAAACGCAAACTCGGAGTGGCTGAGACAATATCCTGGGCGGTGGCAATGGAAAAGAAACCTACCATGAGTAGCTACCTAAGAGGCAAAAACGAAATCGACAAAGAAACAATTTATGATAGATAAAAGGGAAGCTGTTTGCTTTTCGAGGCGAGATCAGGATGCCTTAGAACGCGTGGTTATAAAGCGAGGTACACCAAGGAAGAGGAAGCATGTGCTTGCTGCGGTAAAGCTAGGGAAACGATGGAACATGTTTTATTTGGATGTGGCAATATCTATCCAGCATTCGGTTTAGGCTCCTCTGGCTTTATTGAAGCCCTTGCTTTAAGGAATACCAGGGGTAAGGTAAACATGTCCGGTATAGAGACTAATAAAATGCGATTGGACGTTCTGTGGCAGAATGGTAGGGAGACCACAAACAACGGAGGTATAGAAAAAACTCAGTGCCCTTCCATTCTGTGAAGAAGGATGGCCAGCGAAGCTGTGTATGCGGGCCCCTTAATGGCGAACTGCACCTCCGCCGCATGTCAGCCCGGCATCGGACTATCTCCGGGATCAGCCCAGGTATGGGGAATGCTTAACGCCTGCTTCACCTCCGCCGCGGTTCGGCCCGGTATTGCACTATCTTCAGGATCGGTCCACGTATGGGGAGTCTTAACGCCTGCTTCACCCCCGCTGCGAGTCAGGCCGGTATTGCACTATCTTCGGGAACGGCCCACGTATGGGGAGTTTTTTCTTGCGACACGAAAATTTCCTAGGAGGGTAGAGGTACACAGCTTCGCAGTAAAACAGTTCCGGAATGGTTCAGAAAGTTTGATGCTGGGAATTCTGTGTGTGCGTGTGCGTGTGTGCGTGTGCGTGTGTGCGTGTGCGTGCGTGCGTGCGTGTGTGTGTGTGTGCGTGCGTGCGTGCGTGCGTGTGCGTGTGCGTGTGTGTGTGTGTGTGTGTGTGTGCGTGCGTGCGTGCGTGCGTGTGCGTGTGTGTGTGTGTGTGTGTGTGTGTGTGTGTGTGTGTGTGTGTGTGTGTGTGTGTGTGTGTGTGTGTTTTGAAAAGATAGGTAGGAGATGAGGCAAAATAAGAACAAGAGCTTGGTGGCACAATCCACCACCCCATTTCGAAGGGGACGCTCACAGCATCCTCCCATCCATTCATTCATCCACTTCCATCGCTCAATTGCTTGTTCTGAACGGGTGCTAGAGAGTTACAGTGGAGCATTTCGTGACTCACGTTCACGGCACCCTTCGATTGTTCTCGTTAAAGAAAAAGTGTAGCACAGAAGCAACGTTGTGCCTCTTGCGTATGCTAAAGGGACGAATTGTTTGGGAACAAAAAATGTTTCCCGACATTAGGACCAATGTAAGAGTATCATTTACTTGTGCCTGTGCTGTTTTTCCGCAGCGTGAATAGGACCGCAGGTCACTAAATTTTTACGGGTCCTCTTAAAGATGTTTCCAGTTCCTCCCTCCCCTGTAAAGTGCGCACCAATGTAAGTAGCCATGCCGAAGGAGAAAACAGGTTTCGGGTAAGCCCACTGCAGTCTGTTGAAAAGACAAAAATGAGACATCCACCCAATCGCAGCAATTGCTAACAAGAGAAACCCATACGGGTTCCTCGAAAGAAAAGCCTCGCAGTTGAAGAAAAAGTCGTCGTGATCTGGGACTCAAACCCGGGGTCACCGCCTCTCCGTGGCAGCCGCTTTACCATCCGAGCTAACCAGGCTGGTTTTCGTTCGGAAATTATGACGTAGATCGAAGTTAAATGCCAGTGGTGTCTGGTTAGCTGCATTAAATACTTTCGGACGTAGTATGGCTGCTGATACAAAAAAAGTTATTCTAGTGTTTTAGAGGTTTCAAATAAAATGCCCGAGTGTTTTTTTTTGCAAGTGTACCATGGTTCACTCGCTATGCAGTAGCAGGGTCAGTAAGCCACTGTGTCTTAATAAAAGCGACTGGCGGAATAAATATTTAGTGTAATGGAGACAAGAGTATAAACCACCAGAATGGCGTCAACAAGAGGCCGCAAGAATATTCTTAGCACTGAGGCGTCGGAAGAACCGGAACTTATGGAGAGATGATGGAAGAGCATGCATATACATGGAACACCCAATACTATATGTTCGCCTAAAAGAATTTCGAGACTGTATTTGTGGCTAATTTATTACGCGAAGCAGTTGACAGATGGTCTGTAATAATTTTTATTAGAAATGCTGAAGGAAAATTAGGGGTCTTAGCACCAAACTTCTATACAATCAAGCAACCCTGCGGGAACAAAAAAATCTACGTTTAAAAATATTATTCTTTTCTTGCTCCCGATTTCATAACTGCTACTTTGTTGTTATCAACCACGGTGGCTTAGCAACTTAGTGTCTACTGCATTATGCCTCTCAGAACGTGCTTGTAGCGGCAGCAGCATCGGCGTCGCACGAGGGATGACGCAGACGCTCGCGTCTACACGAGGCACGAGCGGCTGGCACGCTCCGGCACGGGCTAGCGTTCCGAACATCATTAAAAGAATGCTACGCTAAGAGACGGACGGTTGGTGCTTCCTCTCCTGCGAGAGCCCGACTTTACCGGTCTACGTGGTCACTCGTCGCCACATGCTCAAATACCAGCCGCGGCTCTGATGAAAGCTAAACGCAAATAAGCTTGGTTTGCTACAAACAACACCATGCGTTAGAAATGATTACGGAATCTTGAGTAAGACATTCTCCATGGTTTGTGTGTAGATTTTGCAGGTAATAAATTCCATAAATATTTTATGAAACCTACAGCGACAGACCTGAATGATCTGACTGAACAGCTTCAGATAAGCAGCACCTAGCGAGGTTGTAAGAACCTGAAATATAACGTAAGGAATAACAAGAATAATAAGGAGCCATCTTTCTCTAGGAAAAAAAATAATAAAGGCAGACAGAAAACTGGGAGAAATATATAGGCTGCGTGAGCAGTGCTTCCGGTGTGTCGTCGAGAAAGTTTTCCCTATTACCGACTCCGTTGTAAATCATAGCCGGGAGCCAATTACACGCGCCGCACGCGGTGACCTCGCGTTTCTCCGCGACTTGACACCGCAGGGCTCCGGGTGCACCCTGTGGCCGAGGCTGCGAGGAATCTCGGTTCGTGGCGTTTATGCGCCGGCCTCCCCCGGCCCTTTACTCGCGCATCGGTTGACACGCGCCCCTTTGGAGAGGAGGGGTTCGCACGGACCTTTGGGGACCTCGCCGATGACGCTCGTTTGCTGCTGCTGCTGCTGGTGGAGGCGCTAGAACGTGGCCCTGTTTTACGAGCTTGTTTGTCACCACGCGCCCTTAACCCACGGTATCTGCGAGAAGCAGCCGGCCCGCCGCTTCGATGTTGCCGCTGGAACACGACCAAGCAACTCGTGGTGTATCGAAAAAAAAGAAAAGAAAACGAGGGCTCCGCTATATGCATACTTTCAGTTTTTTTCTTCTGAACTGCCATATCGTTGGCCCGAAGACATGAATTCTACGGAAACTTTCAAGGCGAACGAAGTATCAGGATAGGGAATTCACCGACAAGTGGCCGGAAGATACAATGGAACTCGCTCGTACGGGCTTCCTCGGCAGCTTCCCGCTTAGCAGTTCAGTGGATGGCGAACTTTCCATTTCACATTCTCTGTTTAATGACTTTAAGCCAAATTGCATGTTACGTCGTATTCATAAGTGCTCTTTAATTGGTTATTCTTGAAATTTGCAGTTGTCCGTATAACCTAAGCCACAGATAGATGATAAAAACATGCTACATTGTTTAAAGAGACGCCGCCGTCTTTTTCACTTCAAAGCGTTACTCTACTGATAAAAAAGGGCAGAGTTGCATTCAGCATCTGCCAAGTTCTAAAGTGATGCGCAGATAGTACACGCGTCCGCACATTTTTTTCTATGTGAAATAAAAGTAAATTTTATTTTCGCTAAATTTAAGGTGGAACGGCTAACAGGACGCGAAACCAAAACTGCCAAGAATTGTGCATGTCGTGTGCCTCGTAGAAAGTTAATATGAGCCCGCCTCGTGGTTTTGCTGGACAAACACAGATGGAGCGCCACCTTTACGGGGCAATTAAACGCGCGCATCATAAGCGAAGCTTATACTGATGTGGGCAGAGTAACGCTGTTCGCTTCTGCTTCTTACTCCCTCATGCAGGTTGATCACGCAGTTGACCTTGCTAGCTTGCTGCTTAATGGGCAAACCAGAACTTGCAAGAAAGTAGCTGATCCAGCTGCTGTTGATCGAGCCAACGAAGAGCATGGGCCTGACATGTATTTCAGTGCCTTTGAGATAAATTTGCCAAACACCAAAAGTCGATGCACCCCCATTAAAATGTTCCACTCAAGGTATCGAAAGACCCTCTTACCACCTTTCACAAAATTACGTCGCATTACAGACACAGCAGGAGAAGATTCCCTCCCCCAAGCCAAAAACTGAACACGACTCAGGCCGTCACTTTCAGGCTCTTACAGACCAGATCAAGCTCTTACAGACCAGAGCGCTTCAGGTGTAAGAGCCTGAACAGACCAGTTCAGGCTCTTACAGACCAGAGCGCTTTGTTGGATAGACCCGAACTTCCCGCAGTCGTGCTCCAAATGCGGTCACGCATGCTGTTCCTTCGACTACACGCTCTGGCTGTGCCCGTACAACGCGGGCTCCGACCTTCAATAGAAGTCCAAGTGGGACGCCTTAGTGAAGAGCTCGGATTTCACGAACCAACTACAGGCAGTCCAGAGGGCCCGCGACTTCGCTGAGAGTCACCACCTCCCTGTCCAGCCATGGGCGGAGCCACCAACGTGATTGGGGAGCTTTCGGTCCCCCCCCCCCCCCCCCCCAATCAAGTTCCTCAGGACACTCTAACAAAGTTCTCGTCACTGTCACTCAAGGCATCGCGAACTTGCACTGTGCAAAACAACAAGAACAGATGCGGGAACGCTGTTCTGAGGTACAGAAGTGCAGCCGAGCGCCACATAAGAGGTAATGGCAAGGAGAAAACGTAGTGACCGTTCGTATAATCACGATCGCGCTCCTTCTAAGACTTCTCGTCATGCTTCCTGTGCTCTAGGTAGGAGTGAACGGTAGCGGCGATGGATTAGAGATCTCTGGAGGCAGCGGTATCTTAGGGTGAGTGAGTAACTTACGGGGCAGACTTGAAGCCGAGCACTATGGTGTGAGGGTTCCGCCGAGAAGCGATAGCGACGGCCGAGCGCAACCCTTCAACCCCGAAATCCATAAACGGAATAGAGCTTGTCTAAGGTTGCGTTGATCGATGGTTTCTGGTGTGACTAAACAGGGCGGAATGAGGAGGCAGGCGGCAGCGGGGGGGGGGGGGGGGGGTTATAAGGATGGTTGCCATTCAACGGATCTATCAGTTCAGTGCTTCTGTTATTTTTGTTTCAGAAATCATGGCTAGGAAAAATGAATTTCTGCGAAATATCACTGATCAATGCACCTAAGCTTTTTCATTGTGGGTCTCACAGTGAAAAGCAACAACAGCAACAAGAACATGTAACGCACATGCCAAGCGGAATTTTCTCGAGCAGCAATCATTATTCTGTTTCATTTTAGGGCCGCGTAAGGGAACCATTTCTAGCGAAGTCTTGCAGACCTCCCGCTCCTATCACTTAATAAAACAAAACAAGCACGATCGTGTGCCAAGAGAATTTGTCCTTACTTATCCTAAAGGAGCAGCATTTTCTAGTGTAATGTCTTGAGTAATAGTGTATGACATTCCGACACCATTGTGCTGCGGCGATTTTGCGGGGTGTCGTTCATTGCTGGTTTACTATCCTGTATCCTTTGTATTTTCTTCCATCGCCCCTGTTGCAGAAAGTGTTTCTTGCTCTACTGCAGCTTTCGAAGTGCACTGACCTCGGTGACCATTTATAGTCCTGCTGTGCGTCCTGTTGTTTTATCCTTCTAGTTTCCATTTTCATTTTGCCCAGAGTAAGGTAGGAAACAGGACGCTCGTCTGGTTTAATTCTCTGCCTTTCATCTCCTTGCTTTCTCTCTCTCTGCCCACAGTCAAGAACATCTATCCTTACTCTCACACTGCATGCAATGCACGTAAAACATGCCAGCGACTACTGCCCACAAAGGAGCCAGTCAAGTCAAAATGTTTCTCACACTCAGCGCACGTATGTACACAAGACGAAACAATGAAAGTCGCGAGCTTCTGTTAGCTTGGCTCTCAAGGAGACAGCGCCATGCATCAAAATGGCGAGGAACATTGTCTTCTCCTTTCATTCGAGCTAGCTGCGTTCAGCGTTTCGCTTTTATAGAGGCAACAAAGTGTACACATGATCGCGCATTCAGAGCGCGTTTCATTTTTTCTTATGTCGCTTGATTTTTTTTCTTCACGGATTCTTCTTATTCTTTAGATGAGGAAAGAGGGGGAAGGGGAGGGAGCAATAAGACGTCGTTCAGCACTAACCATCTCAAGCGGTGGAGGAGTAGTTGAACGGAGAAATAGGAGAACTTTCTTTTCTCTTTGATCTCAAAGAGCTCTCATTCTCCGTACTGACATATACGGATAACATGCCTTTGCTTCACGCCATTTAGAACCCCTTCCAATTCTAGTTTCTTGCAAATTGGCATGCCGCATGCAAAAGAGAACAGATACAACAGCAAGGCCGACAAAGACTAACAAGAATAACGAAAAGAATTAAAAAGAAAGTGGTTGTGTTGATAACAGCATGGAGAATGCGGATGCAGAAACCGGGGGAAGAAACCTCAACATGGCCACCGAGAAAAGCAATTTCCCTGACCGAAAGTAAGATTGAAGGCATGCTTACCACTCGTCAATATACCACTCGTCGGCCCGATCCCTCAGCCACGTCCCCCTTTACCCTTCCCCCTTTCAATGAAGTTTACCACCACCACCACCATAAAGAAAGCTTCGATAATTTTCCTTTCGGTTCTTTTTTTCGCCCACTCTGGCCACGACCTCCGTTTGATCGAAATGCATAGAGCAGCCGCAGCTCCTGCGATGGAAGGCTAAATGGCCACCACTTTTTCTCTCGTGTGCGGTCATTAATGTAACCACCGCTATGACGTATGCCCATTCTCGCACAAGATAAAGGAATACGGAAGGCTATCCCCGAAACACATTTCGTGAAATGCTTCGCAATCTTCTTTGCAGATTTTGTCCTCTTTTGCTTGGTCATTAGTTAACAAATCTGTCTGAATTTGCAAGCACCTAACAACACGACGTTCACTCCATACAAGCTCGCGACCTTTTCAACGTTATGAGACATATTGTGCATGTACGGGATAACTTGTGCGGTCTTCTCAGCTCTGTCTTTTTACCTAGGGTTGCATTCCTTGTACTTCTGTAGTGGGCTTTCACAGGCACTGGAGAGAGAGAGAGAGAGAGAGAGAGAGAGAGAGAGAGAGAGAGAGAAGACGGAAAGGTAGGGAGGGTAATCAAGGTGTCGCTCGGTAAAGGAGCAAGGGTAAAGGCGGAAAGAAAAATAAGAAAGAAGAAGCAGAGCCATTGTGCACGCACTTGCAGGTGAAGGTTCACTCATGTGTACTCGTACGTTCACTCATGACGAATGTTCACTCGCAGTAAAACACGTTGTGGGGCTAGTTGATGCACAGCTTTCAAAAGATGAAACGCATACAGCGATGCCACACTAAGAAGGAACAAGGACAGGACAAGGCGCTCCTGTCCTCTCCTGGAAGCGCCTTGTCCTGTCTTTGTTCCTTCTTAGCGTGACGTCACTGTTAGCGCTTAATCTTTTGAAAGAATGTTCACTCACAAGTGTTCATCTAGTCCGGTTGTATTCAAAAAGCGTATTAGCGCTTTGTTGGCCTCTTGCATACCAGAGGCCTGAGCCCAGGGTCCCAGGATCTTAACTTACGAGAACGCTCTGTCGTCTAAGCGGCTAAGACTAGCTGTGAGGAATATCCAGCTGCCAACGGTCGATCCTCCTGGGCCTTGGAGCTCCCCATGCATTTGTGAACTGACCAGTATATTAGAGCGAGCGATAAAAAGTGCTGCCGAGCAACTGGTGAAATACGAACCGCACCCAATTTCCAGAAGCTAAACAAGAAGGTCGATTCTCAACACCACGAACCGCACTTAAGTAAATGGACCTCGTAATGTCATGAATGTGGATTCTGCTATTCGCTTTCTAAACGCGAGAGGAAAGAAACGGCAACCGGCGAGACCTCGTTGCAAAAGAGGCCTTTACTGAGCGATACTGATGGAACGAAGTCCTCGTCGAAACTGAAGAAGTTACCGAGATCCCGGCATTGAACAAAAGCTTCGGCTGTTGCTCGTAAATATACAGAGAAAATATTAAACAAGCCGTCGAGAAAAATGGTCGCTATTAAACGAAGTAGCACCGCGATGTTAAGTGGCAGTATCTTATAGCAAGCCAGTCGGGACCAAGCTAAGCAGCCGGCCGCTGAGTATTTTCACCGTAAGTGGAGTCATTACAAAACCTTTGTTTCAATCAAGATATTTGCAGCGTTGAGTGAAAAGAGTATTAGCCGATGGCGAACTGAAAAGAACTCGGAAAGCTGGAAAACTGATCTGCTCAGAATAATTTTCAGAGAGCCATTGAAGCTTCATCTTGCCGGTATTCGGAGTTTCAGGAAATCTTCTAAAGCGCGACAGCTTACCGATGGGGACTGAATAGAAGATTCATTAGAACATACTACCGCCATCCTCCATGACATCCCTACAGCGCTAGACCTGAGAAGTTAGATATCAGCCTTGTGGTCTGTCAGGGCAAGCCTACTTTTTGCGTGATTATATTACCGACAAAATCGTCGTTTTGCGCTTTCTTCGTGTTATTATATTGTGTCTTACAAACACCAGAATCCGAGATCTATTCTTTTTCTTTTGCCGTTAAGAAAAAGAAAGAATGAAAAAAGAAGAAACGCGCACGAGTTTAATTCGGACCAACGCTTGCTTTTAGCTTGAAACTCTCTTAGCTTGAGACCCCCGCAATTGCTTCAATGATGCTCTCTGTTGTACGCACGCTTTTCCGCGAGTTGTTCGTCAGTCATTCTTAATTTGAGTATCCTCCCGATGCAGAATCCTGGTAGTGTGCTTTTCTGAACACGTCTCACTTAAGTGGCTGCGCATTAAGAGCATCTGGCTGCGTCCCCTCAAGATATCCTTAGTGGCAAGGGAACGCAATGGCCCTTCAGTACCGGGTGCAATGCGTACCTTTCATCCCTACCTTTTGCTTTATGTACTTTTTCCGAGACACGACTTCTCGATCCCCAAGAATACCCGTTTCGGAATCCCGTTGGGAGCTCTCCTACCCTTATTCACAAAGAACCCCCGTCCTTCTTACACGCTAGTGATTTTCGAACCGCTCCAAATGAATCTCGGTGCGCCGCACGTAAGGAACTGAATCAAATGTCTTGTGACTGGGCAGAGCCGACTTCCGCTTCCAACACGCACGGCCTCACGCAGCAGCCTCTGCGTACTTCCTAGGAAGGCAGTGACACCGAAGTATAAAATGGAGTGCGGCGACTCGCTCGACAAATGTTGAAGCGCCGGTGAAAGGACGTTGCAACACTTCAGCATTTTCAGAGGTGATGCACAAAACTATCAGGGTAGAGGCTTCGGCGAGTTGGTCATGGTCTTTAATCGTCTCTGTCCTTCCTTTCCTACTTTCGTGCGCTACCCATAACTAAGCCGACGACTAGAGCAAATTATTGGTAGATGACAGCGGATGCACTCAAGAGACTCGCAGAAATACTCGCAGAAATGAAATAGCCCAATGACGATATATACAGGGTGTTTCAGCGAACACTTTCAAAATTTTTTTAATGTTCCCTGTGGCAGATGTCACAATTCTAGTTCATGAGGTGGTCTACTCGAAGTGGCGGACAATACTTGCACAAAAAATTGAGATGCAATATCGACTAACTATTAAAAATTCAGTAACCATGTTTTTAACTAATTACATTATGGCCCATATTGAAATTTACAAATTATAGCCGTGGAGTTCACAAGGCGGATCCACTTGGAACAAATTTTCAACATGACACCAGTTTCGAGATATAAATTCTCGAACTTTGCGGAGAAATGCATTGATGGTCCAGTTAATTTGTTAACAAAACGTCGTTTGATGCATTGAAGCACACAAGTAACTGAAACACCAATGCACTTCTCTGCAAAGTTCGGGAATTTGTATTTCGAAACTGGTGTCGTTCTGAGAATTCGTTCCAAGTGGATCCGCCTTGCGAAGTCCACTGCTAAAATTGGTAAATTGCAATACGGGTCATAAGATAATAAGCTAAAAAGTTAATTAAATTCTTGTCAATTAGTCGATTTTGCATTTAAATTTTTGGTGCAAATAGTGTCCGTCACTTCGAGTATACCGGCTCATAAGCTAAAATTGAGTTATCTGCCCCAGGCAACCTTTAAAAAGTTTTACAAGTGTTTGCTGAAACACCCTGTATATATAAAAAAAGAAAGAACTGAGTAAGTTAACAAAACGGGAGGATGCGCTTTGTCACATAGAAACGAGCAGAATTATTGGTTTATGACTGTCACGGGATGCCATCAACAACCAACAAAAGGTTCGATCGGGAGCTTCCTGACTCTCGTGCACCCCACACCTTCGTCTCGGGTTATGTGGTACGAAGCACTTTTGCGACTGTAGGAAATGCCGCTTGGCTGTCTCTGCGACAAGGGAACATCAGAGGTCCATTCGATTCACCTGCATTTCCTGAACGAGTTAAAAAACCAGACCAATTCTTTAACAGTATCACAGTAATGGCTTACTCATTGCCCCAAAAAGTAAACTCTAATGTTGCCAACAAAGCTTCAAAGCCAGTTGTAATTCCATATGTTCACAGAACTGCACATTATTATTATTTGTTTTGAACACATATACACAGGTATTAGGAAAGGGAAAGCGAGGAGCAGGCTGGCAACTGCCACCGGAAGGGGCACAACGCCTGCCTACTCTTCTGAAGGGAGGTGACAGCAACACAGAAATAGAAGATAGGAAGGAGGGGAGGAAAAAGGAAAGAGGAAAGGAGAGCAACAGGACACTGCAACAGGACAAATCTAAAGACTATAAAGTAGAACTCTGCAGCCGGAATTAAAGTGACGCCACGTCGAAGCACATAATCTGAAGAAGATAGCAACCAAGCATGGTGTCCCACTCGTTTTCTCGGCTCCCTGCAAGCTGAGTCGCCTTTGCGCCCGCATTGGGAGACTTCACGCCAGAAAGAAGCAAGGTGGCTGCGGCGTGAAACACAAGAACCCCTATTTGGATTGCCAAGTTGGCGTTGTTTATCAGATTCCCCTGACATGCGGCAAAACCTACATAGGCCAGACGGGCCGATGTTTGAACGTGCGAATCCGAGAACACGAAAGATCAATTATAAACCGGGAGCAACGTCATTTACCCATGCACTGTTTAGAACATAAATGCAGGCCTCTGCTCAACCAAGTTAAGATCCTGCGCAAGTGCAATAATGAAAAAGCACGTGAACTTCTTGAGTCATATTATATAAAAAAGAAGGGACAAGCATGCATCAGTGACACATCAGTCATACTTTACCATAGGGAGGCACGTTTTCTTGATAGTATGTTTAGGTGAGCCACGCCTTTGGTTTTTTCTGATTGTGGGTGGTTCTTCTGTTATGCTGCTGATACCCTGAAGCGCCTGCGCTGGTATGGTCTGATATATAAGTGTTTTTTTCTGGAATAAACCTCAGTTCTGAGTTGGCGCCTGTCCTGTCTTCTTACATGTGATGGTCCAGAAAGCGCAACCAATGTTTCCTATTACAATGAACCAACTTGCCCAACAACGCCTCCTGCTAAACTTAATTGGACAACGATGTGTACAATGCTATATTCACGATTATGGGCTGGTTAATTTCATGTCAACGTCAATGCACTTTCAGTCACACGATAGAAGCATATTTTAGGCATATACTTAGACATACGAGGCGCACAGTTGAGCCAACAATCACAGTAGCTTGTATGTCAGCAGTCCTGTCCAGCTCGCGTGCGTGCATCAGTGACAAGCACAATTTTCCACTGTCTTGCGAAAGGTTTCGCCAACCTATGCGCCAACGTTTCGCAAGGGAAGCTTCGAACATTGAGCAATACTTTTGCTCAGTTCTCAGTGTTACCAATCACTGCACCAAAAAAAAGGCAATTAAACATAGTGCGCCGCCAACACTGTAACAGTCTGCCGCAAAACTGTTACCTCGAACGGCCAACGTCACTCGGCGAGCTTGGGGCACAGCCGCCGGCCTAGACCGTTCACAGAAACGCAAAATGAGAGCGCGTGTCCATATGTTGCGCGGTAGAGATGGCGCGTTTGCGCAAAGAACGGGCAGCTGTTATCGTTCACTTGCGCAAAAAAGTTATTCCGTCTCAGACGCACGCATGCGCGTGAATACACGGATGGACGAAGAATCCGCTCAGTCGCTATGTGCGTCTGCACAAAAGTGTAACTTTCGATGCTGCGACGACGCCGTTTCCTCGAAGTAAAGCACCCTCCGGTGACAGGAAACCCAACAGAGTCATGCGATAACAGCTTCATCCAAGTCGTGCAATGTGAAGACGAGCGCTGCTTTGGACTATGCTGAGCAGTAGCGTGCTTGTGCCTGCATTCGGAACGAGCCAGACGAGGATAAGACGGCCTGAACATTCGCAGCTTACTCGTTCCTCGTCTCGGACGGAATGCGTACTCACACTTTTCCTCATGGAAATCGGAATCGCGCCCACATGCGTCACGTAGAATTCTCAAATTCCTTAGCGTCAATTTCTGCTGTATCTTACACGAATACCTTAGCCACCCGAGTGCTAAACAGTGTTTGAGCCTGGGCCGAGTTTTTAAAGGGCGAAATAACGCGAATTTTAGTTCTTAATCTACGTCGGAGACATCGTCGTGTCAGTCCCAGTTGCACATTTTGTCGCGATGGAACTTTTACGTTCGCAATTTCTCTACTCTATTTCTCATGTACTATCTCGTTTACTGTATCTCGTGTAACACTGCATCTAGGTTGCAATAAACGAACTAGCGTTTTACAGCTCTCCTTGAAGACCACTTAGGTGGCACATTTATCAACTGAGTGACTTCTCTTGGAGGACACGGACAGACTGCGGACGCATGCAGTCTTCTCCGACGCGACGCCCGAAGCAAAGTACTCCAAGGCAATGGTTCCACTCATGTCGTGGCCCGAAAGCACTGAGCGCGTGTGTACAGCGAGCGGACACCCGCGGTTGTCTCCGCCAAGTGCGCACTTCCTTGCTCCAAAGTTTCCGAGCGCGCCAAGGAGCAAGAAACTCCCGTAACATCCCGAGTCGAGTCGACAGGACACGAAACGAAAGAAGCAACACGATTCAAAACAAGATGCGACAGGCAGATACTCTGCAATCTTGAAAGGTCGGTGAAGCTCGACGACGTAGAGGCCCCGTGCGCCATCGGATCACTTCTCTCGCGCACTGTCTCCGGGCTAAAAAGCTTTCTCAAGTTCCGCCGGTCCTGTTTGCTTACTTTTTCCAAGAGCAGGAGACTGAGGTGCCCACTGAGCGGTGGCCGTAGCAGCAGCAGTTCACGAATTCGAAAGAGATCCAAGTCTGACTGCCTAAAAGCTTCTTTCCTTGCTCTTACCAAACGGGGATGACTGGGAAAGAGAGAACTGAGCAAGTGTGTGAGATGGCAAGTGAGACGAAGTGTATAATGGGAGGGTATAGAAGTTCCGCGGTAGCGAAGAAGAGAAATCACGTAGGAAAACAGATGTAATCGGAGAGTTCGCGAGACAAAGGCACCGACCGCGATACGGGAAGTAGCTGAAGAAGCATTTTCCAATCAAGGGATTTCTTAAAGACACTCGAGAAAAACCTTTTTAGTCGTCTTGAAGAAGAAAGGTAAAATAATAAAAATGAGGTACTCCTCTTTCTTGCAGATATCTTGCCTTTGCTGCTTATTATTGTGTTTTTTCTTATTCTGCTCTTTTGACACTAAAGCAAGAGAAGGACTGCATTATGGTTAGCCAGAAGCAGCAAAGACGAAGCAAGCATATTATGAATTATTTCTAAGAAAATCCCGGTGAAAACTGAAGGATGATGCACTTTCTGTTTTGCCCAGAAGGGTGCAACGAAACAGAATATCTTGATATTGGGCCCTACTTGAGAATATAAGTATGTATAGCGTCTCGCAGCCCACGAGAACGTATCGTTAGCGCAATACGACGTTTTGACTAGTCGGCACAGGACTTATTTCACAGAAAATGACATTCATTTTTATTTTTCTTGCGTTTGTCGTTTGTAAATTTTCACACTTTATCTTGATTGGTTTTCAAATTCTTTTGTCTGTATGTTTGACATTGTGCCGCTGCCAAGTGCTGACTTCATGGCCTGCGGACCTCGTCAAGCTGGTAAGAAGCAGCTTTTTCTCACAGTCCTCCCATTTGTATGTGTGTACAAGATGTATTAGCGTATATGTATAAGTGTACAAGATGACGAATAAACAAAGAACAGCTGTTATTTTTTTTTGCAATGGTTATTTTGTCGGTTCTAACGCTGAAAAGAGCTGTAGGGAAGAACCCCGGATAAATCTTCATTATCCGGGTTTCTCTATCGCAGATCTAAATTTAAGTACAGTAGCGTTTCTGTATCCCGATGCTATCAGAACACGGCCGCCGCCATCAAGAACTTTGGTCGTGCATCATGAGGAGCTTGACGTCAAATAGATCTTTTGCACAATGGCGACAATCCTGTACACACATTGGGTTACTACCGCGTACCATTGTGAGGTGTTGCGTTCACCAGGGTAGTGTACCTCACCGCTGCCGATCAGTTGTTGCGACGCCTGTTTATCAAAGTTGGACCAACGTTACTATTGGGTAGCGTGGCATTGTCGGCGGGCTACGGGCATCCGGTAGACCATGGCGATCAGGCAGGGACGAGACGATTTTCTTGTGCGAAACGTGCATGGTTTATTCAATGGTTGGTAAAAGGTAAGAAGAAGAGAATGAAGTGAAAAGTACATCGCGGGACCCCTTAAATAGGCTGCCTAAAATTGTAGGTGGGACCATGCTCACGTCAACGTCACGTGACCCGCACGGCGTCTCGTTGTGGATCGGTGGCTAGTCCATCCTTCTCCGGTGACGTTGTTTTGCGGCTGGTCCCACTTTCTCCGATGAGCCTAGACGGGCTCGCCTCCGCAGGTGGCACTCAGCAGGTTCCACTTTCGGTGGGCCTCTCTTCTAGGCAACGTTGGTTCTCGGAAAGTGCTGACAGTTCGTGGAAGGGGTCCCTCTTTGAGTCGCACCGTTTATGAAAAAGAGTTCTCCCGCACACACACACAACGGGGCCTGCGAACACTGCGGGGTGTCCGCCCGACCGGGATCCACTCGAGACAACCATATCAAATTAGGGATCCATCCTCCGTTTCGATTAGGCATGGTGGTCGAGCATTCTTTTTGCCCGGGGTGCTTCACGCCAACCATAACAGAGGGCTGGATGTGCCGGCGAGCGCAGGATGCACGCGAAAAGTTGCGGGCAGTGCGCGTTCTGGTGCATATCTCATCGAGCTTGCTGCGATGTTCCGACCTGCAAATACATTGCGTTCACCGCATAACATGACCCTGCGTGCGCAAGCTTCGTTCCCGCAGTGGGATAGGTATAATATACCGGCAGGCTCCCTCGCTTGCCCTGCGAAGGCGTCGTTGACTACTATGAGGCGGAAGCAGCGACGGGGAGAAGCGCTGATTGCAGGCGCCATAACTTTTGCAGAGCCGTAGGTCATTCCGGGTTCCACCGCAGCAAATTGCGCGAAAAGAAGTGAAGCAAGCCAGGAAGCGCAGCATGCTGCAATATTTTGTGCGCTTGAGTAGCAAGGGAGTAGCATGGCCGTAGTGACCTCTCAAGCGCCAGTATTTGGTAACGCGGTCCGGTTGGCTTGTCGCACCCACCATTGCCTAGTATATTGTCCTTGGCTGACGAAACGTGGCCTACGCGGCTATAGACGAATGGCCCGGCTCAATACGACAGGGCTTTAGCTCATGGCTGTGAAGAAATGCATTACGTACTTGCAATGTGCGCATTGTACACATTCCTTTAAATATATTTTCTGATTGATGTATCAAAAGTGCTGCACCTAGCTACTACAATTCGCATGAAATACGGACGAACGGACCGTACGCCCACGAAGCGGCTGAGTTCAGAGGTCATACCGCTACATTGAACGCGGTATCAAAGTTTGCTTACCTATGTATACCTTACGGCCGGAACTGCATGCGTAAGCGCACTGTTTGCATAGTGGAAAGTAACTGCAGGCTGGCGTTTCAAACTTCTGCGGAGAAAAACTGCAAAAGAAAAAAAGGAAAGCAAGGGACGTAGAACCACGCGGTGGGGATGGATAACCTGCTCCCTGCCTGTGTTCATCCCTCAATATGGCGGCCAAAAACCAGTGCCGCCTGATTGAAGCACCCAGTTGCCGGCTTTATATGAAAGTCCCCTGTAACTCAGACGGGGATAACCAAACTTGTTCTATACATACCAGTGCTCTGGATTCGCACACTGCTGGTAAGTCATGATAACCATAATCGCATGATGAGACAGCGCCTAGATGACGGCATTTCAAGAACAATGCTATTCCTGTTTGGTAATACCGACGCTAATCGTCAGATGTGCGATCAAACCATGCCACAATAATTTATTATAACAATCTGTAAAAGATTAATTCTATTTTTACCCAAGACTGTCGCTTATAGTTGTTTTGGTTAGCTTAGGGTAAGCGAGGCAAGTCTGATACTGTATTTGGCTTTTAGTATATGCGCTTTCACTACGTGCTGGCGATAATGTTCGCTAGAAAATTAAAGGACTGCTGAGAATGGGCCACGTCTCCCATGCGGAAGCTGATATGCAAAGTAGGTCCCAGCTGCACACGCGCTTTATTTACTTTATCTCTTCGCTGCATGCGGTGTGCTGGTTAAGTGCAAGGTTCGTGAGGCTGTCAGCAGACTGTGAAAACAAAGTGAGCGGAATAAATAATACAAATAGCAAGAAACAGCAGGACTGGAGGAACGGGAAAAATGGTTTTTCAACCAGTGCATACAATAATTCTACAAAAGTTAAACGTCCCTGACAAAAATTTGCATTAGCCGAGACTTGCAGCACCGCAGTTAAGCCAAAAAAAGTGTTCTGACGAGTCGAGTTTGATTCAGCCTGTTTCTGGAGTGGCACTGCAGCAATACCGTTCTGAATGAAATAGTGAATCGGTAAGAAGCCAACCCTTAAATTGAGACTGAAGCTGTTTCAAAAAGCTGGTTCTTCTTCCAGCTTGGTTGGAAATGTTTTTGCGGATCTACTCAAGCATGCGTGCAGTTTCGTCTTCTTGCCTCATTAGCTCGAAAGAGTAACGCTTTCTTTTTTCTAGTCTTTCATGTTTTTTCATGTGCTCATTCTCGTGAATCGCAAAATTTCGCACTGTTCCATTTGTTTGTCTTGCTGCACGAAATTTCTATTTGAGTGTCTGAGGCGAAGCAGGAACTAACAATTAACTGTCTCCTCGGAAATTGGACAGGGCTTCACATTGCGCCATCAACCTCGGAGGTCGTGGTCATGCTTCGGGAATTCAAAAGGCGGCGGTAGATTCGTAGATTTATCATCGGCCTGCCAGCCAGAAATGTAATATGTGGGAGAAATTAGACAGAAAGCAAATTTTCTTTTTTTTTTCAAAAATTGCATTGGAGGCATTGGAAAAGTATCTTACACACAGCATAACGCCGTGAAGATGACTGCAGACGAGAACCCGTTGAGATGGTGTTATGATAATTCTTGGTTTCCGGTCATTAAATATGCTGTTTGGTTATTTAGATAGATAGATAGATGGATATACAGATATTAGTCACCTGGTTAGTCCATTCTGTAAAGCGACTGCTTCGGCCAGAATGTGTTTGTGGGTCCCCTGCCCGGCCGCGTATTTCCAATTCCTAGTAAGTACAGCGGGGCGTGGCACTTGTGGAAACGACGGCCGTTTGCGCGCATGCGCAAGTAAGAGCGGGTGAGAGAGAGGAAATTTGGGGACTTTTGCTCCTTGAATATGCGACTCTGCCTAGGCACTAGGGAGGAGTTTCTTGGCGCGTGTTGTATGCCCTTGTCCCTAGGCGCGCCGGCAGAACTCGCGGGCCGCGGTAGTGCTTATATAGTAGTCGCGGGCCGCGACGCAATTATATTTATTCAGTCGTGTTGTTCGCTAATTAAAACAACGTGTCACTATTTCGCATTACTGGCAGCGCCTCCAGGAAACCAAAGCTGCGCGGCCCCAACGCACGGGCCACGCTGCTTCCAGCTTTGATACCCCCGCTACCACTTGGGTGCCCCGGAGATCCTGCGCCGCCTGCTTTATTATAACCTCAGGTGCTCTCCTGAGGCCTCTATTTGCCGGTTACATGTGCCCTCCTGGAGCAGTGCTTGTAAAAAATGCAATCTATAGTCGCGACCTTCAAAGTGACCCGCGACTTATACAACACCAGTCAGAACCTTGCCCCTTCAGAGACAGTGATCACCAAATGGGGTGCCCGTGCCAACTGCCTCACCGCGCGGGCAGTCAGGTGACGGAGCTTAAACAAACTCGACCCGCCTCCACCATGCCGTCACGCCTAGGGACAAACGCACGCTACACGCGCAAAGAAACTTCTCCATCGTAGTGCCTAGGCAGAATCACATATTCAAGGAGCAAAGGCCCCCAGATTTTATCTCTCGCACCCGCTCTTACTCGCGCCTGCGCAGAAACGTCGAGCCCCGTCAAAAGCACTCCGCCCCGCTGTACCTACTAGCAATTCTAAAAACGCTGCCCGGCCCAGGATCAGTGGGTACGATAAAGCAGGCGTACAATACACGGCAACGCAGACGCCGTACAATACATGACAATGCAGATGCCGTCTATCAAGTGAAAGGTCGCACAGTGACGGAGAAAGAAAGAAGGCCCAAAAACATTCAGCCCATGCTCACGGGACGGCAGTTCATGGGAAGTCAGAAGAGCAACACTTGGTCATCGTTCTGTCGCTCTAGGGGGAAGTTTTCTTCAAATGCGAAACCCAGGCATGTGTGGGTCTTACTCTGTAGTAGCTACTCATGATGAGGTTCCACTTTTTTTTCTCATAAGCAAAGGCCAGCTTTAGTACATCCACATAAACGTGAATGGTAGCATCGGTGAACACCGGGAAAACGAGCAACAGCCGTTATAGTTGCGTTCTCCTGCCGCACTCTGCAACCAGGCGCACATAAAAGAAGCTTTCAAGACAAGGATAAATGAGGTAACAGAACGGTAGCAGAGTGACAAGAACAGGCGCGCTTGGTGGATTCGAAGCCGCTTGACAAGACTAGGCACGTTTACGTAGCATATGCAGTACAAAAGCCATGCCGGGCGCATGTTCGCTGTCTGAAGAAGGACAAACGCACTCTGTGCTTCTGCTACACGGCGGCCCAGTAGCCCCGTAGAGGGGTGAAAAATGACTACCCGAAATACGCTACAATGCCAGAAACACGTGCTTCTGTAAGCTCGCTTTCAAACGAAAGAATATCTGGGATCAAAGAGAATGGCGAGGAAGGCGAATAAAAAAAAAAGAAAAAGAAAGAGAGAAAAGAAAGAAAGACGAAGTAGGTCGTAGTCAAAAACAAATTACAGGATGAAAAAGAGAAGAAAAATAGAAAAGAAGAAAAAAAAAGAGAAAGAGATACCCAAAGTAACAAAGCATTCAAGGGAAAGGTGGGAGGAGTCGTCGAAATAGCGGAGAAGCGAAATTCGCAGACCATGGAACGCCTGTAGCCTATAGCTGCGTCTCTTGAAGCATAATTTATGAACGCTTTTGGTGTAGTCAAACGGGTGCCTTCTAGAGTGTACATGTGTGCGTGTGTCATGAGCACAACGCCGCAGTCTGCATTTTCTTGGGGGCAGAAGGCGTGGGGAAGGCGATAAGAGGGCTGTTCTCATGTCCGCTTATACCGAAGCTGCTCTCTGGGCCCCACAGTGGCAAATGCGTATTCTTGAATCCGCTTCTCTTTAACCCTCGCTCTTCTGCTCCTTTATTTTTTCTTTCAGTACTCAAGCGCCGTCTTGGCGGCACATGTGCGTGTACTTCTAGCTCGGAGAGCACGTTGTGTATGTTTGTTTATCTGGGGCATTTGCACGCTCTTTTTCTTCTGTTCGTCGTGTTTATGGAAGTGTTCCAACAGTCACGAAGGAAACCAGCGTGATAACACAGCGGGGAACACTCGAGCCGGAATACAAATAAATTTAACGCATAACTTTATCAAGCAAAAAAAAAAAATATAAGAGAACGAGAGGAAAAGCGGAGGTAAACAACCAACGGAAGTGAAATGTCACCCCCGCTCACTAGCCCTCGGAAGCAACGAAAGCTGCTCCTTACTTCAACGCTCGAATTGATATGCGTGCAACCTCTATGCATGTACAAGGGGACGTTTCGCCTAGACTGCTCTTTTCTTTCTTATAGTTTGTCATGCGCTTGCTGACTCATTTCCTTTTTGTGTCCCCGCACTAAAACACTGCAAACAAACAAAAACCGTCCAGTGACACAGCAAGCTAGAATGAACAAACAGTCTCTGCATGTAAAAAAGAAAAAAAAAAGATGAGAGCCATTTTATGACTTCAGCTGTAGTCTTCGTTGTTCTCTGCGAACGTTTGTGCAGAATTTTTTAAAATCAGTTTATTTACTTACCTTGTTAAGGACAGCCAGTACGCTGCAGCCTTTTGACCGGTAGAACAAGCTCATAAGGCGGCCCAGGGTTCGGCTTTGTGCTTATATCCTTCCTCTATTCTATTCCGCGCGGTTGGACGGCAGAAATGCAATCTTCGTGGTAATCGTGATTAAGACCCGGCGAACTCGAAGTCGTTTGCGAGAGCTGCACAATCCGCACCAACACGTGCTCTGTAATGTGCCCTTTTCTACGACAATGCAGTTGTTGTTTCTTTGCCTATAATTTAGCATATCTTGTCGTTTTCATTTTTACAGGCACTTTATTTTTTCTCTCTGTAGCTTAGAGATACTACCACACTAACCATGACTGCCGTGTTTTACAAAGTGACGTGTACAAAGTAAATGAGTGGTGCACCAAGCTGGCACATGCTCACTACAATGCGTTGGCGGGCTAGTTGGTGTGAATCCATGAATACTTTGTTTAGCGCAAAACAACAGACACAAGAAAGACGACAGGACAAAGCGCCTTGTACTGCCGTCTTTCTTGTGTCTGTTGTTTTGCGCTAAACAAAGTATACATGCTCACTAACTTAAAAGCAAAAAACTGTTCATATGCGTTTTTCGAGGAAAGTAACAGCTCACGACTTCTGTTACTCTCTAAATTCAACCAAGCTATTATCACTTGAGGCGCACAAACACCTCGGATTTTATTTCCCACCTGTTCTTTCTTGGAGCTGTCTTATTGATCATATCACAACTAAAGCAGGCCGCGTTCTAGGTTTCCTGCGCAGAGATGCAAAACGTTGCCACATTAGACAAAGATATCATTGTACAAATCAAATGTCGCATCCGTTCTGGATTATGCTGTGTGGGATGCGTGGTCGGCACTTGAAGCAAACAGTTAGAAAGAATTAAAAGCGCAGCCTTTCATTTTGTTTGTTCAAATTACACCAGGAATTTCAGTGTTTCAAAAGCAAAAGAAAGCATTGGTTGGGAACCACTACAGCAACGCAGGGAATATCTTAGAGTGAAACGTTTTCACAACATATTCCACTTTCGAGCAGGTATAGACCCCGGAAAATATTTTTTCCAAGCCTGATTACGTTTCACAACGGCTGAACCATGAGAATGAGATTAAATAAATAGCCTGCAAAACTGAAGTGTTTAAAATGCCATTTTTTTTCCAGAACCATAAGCCAGTGGGATAAGTTATCATCCCATGTCACAACGATTCTCTCAAACGAGGTACTTTAAAATTCAATAAGCCCACCGAAGTAAGATAGTGCTTTTGAGTGTGTGTGCGCGTGCGTGCGTGCGTGTGTGTGTGTGTGTGTGTGTGTGCGTGCGTGCGTGTGTGTGTGTGTTTGTGTGTGTTTGTGTGTGTTTGTGTGTGTGTGTGTGTGTGTCTGTGTGTGTGTGTGTGTGTCTGTGTGCGTGCGTGCGTGCGTGCGTGCGAGTATGAAAGTGTCCCGGGTTCATGTTTTGTTTTACCTGCATTATTTATTGGTTCTTTGTTAGCTTCTCTCTCCCCCCCCCCTGCTGTAATACCTACGGGCACTGTAGGTATTGTAACAAATAAATAAATAAATAAATAAATAAATAAATAAATAAATAAATAAATAAATAAATAAATAAACGAGGTAGCTATTGGCTGCTGGGAGAACGAAAGCTTCGAAAATTTCTAAGTCGTATGTGATATGTTCTGTAGGGCTCAAGCTTCCACTTGCGAAGGAAAAGAAAGGTGAGGTCATATGCATGCAATCGTAAACACAGCGAGTTATCGATTTCTGCCTCGTCGAGTGGCAGATTCTCGGTAGAGTAACCTGGAACGCGACCAACATGCGAGTACAGAATACACACCTGAAAATTGACTCGACGGTTGTTATACGTTTCTTATTGTGTTACCTTTGTGTTGCTCCTTGTTTTAGTTGCAGTTCAATGGCGGTTTCCTCGCATGTAGTACGCCAGAATTAAACACTCGCAGGAAGAAACAAGGAAAAATAACTCGCACAATTATTTGTTTGAGAGTGCGACGCGAAATGAATCCCGCCGATTTTTATAGGTTGGTGAGAGGGAGACATCTGCTGTCGCTGAAAACGTGACTGTTTTGCCCATGGTTGATAGAGAGAGAGAGAGAGAGAGAGAGAGAGAGAGAGAGAGAGAGAGAGAGAGAGAGAGGTAAGCCGTGAGAGAAAGGGCAGGGAGGTTAACCAGGCCGCCGAGCTCGGTTGGCGACCCTGCACTGGGAAAAGCAGACCGAAAGATGTGAAAGAAGGAGAGAAGTTCACAGTGTGCACGGACGCACACGCAATGTAGGCTCCACCCTTTCTGTTCATCACAAGCGTTCAGACAGGCTGGGGCGTCTCAAGAAGCGCAGCAGTGCTTTTGTGGCTTTGTATATCGCAGACGCACCAAGCCATGGTGCAAAGACCGTCTTTTCTTTAAGAGGCCTGTCGTGTGAGTACCCTAAAGCTGTACGAAAGGCAAGCCTCTCATCTTCGTGTGATGGGCAGTCACGCAAGAGGTGTATTATGGTTTATCCTCGGCCAGATGTGTTGAAATTGACACTGTCCGCTATTTGAATGAGGAATGAGTAGGCGTTCTGAGAGAGAGAGAGAGAACTAAACTTTTATTTTCTGAAACGGTAATCCTAGCCAGAACCCGGTTCGCCCTAGGTGGGAGGATTCCTCATTCCAAGAACCCTCTGGCTTGGGCTGCCTCCTTGGCCCGGGCGACGAGACTGCATTGGTCGTCCAGGTCATCAGAGGAAAGCTTGGCCTCCCACGTTTCGGTTGTCATACTGATCTGCGGTGAGTTGTGGCGCTCTTCTCGTGGTTGTATGGGGCGGCCTTCTTTGGAGCGGTCTTGTGGAGCTTGTGAGGTAGGGTCTGCGAATCCTGGACCTTCTGTTGCAGAGTGTCTGGGACGTCACAATGGGGGCATGTGTACGAGTACTGCGTAGGATACAGTCTGTGCATGATTATTCCGTGTACGTAGGTGTTGGTTGGTAGGCGGCGCAGGATGACTTCTTAGTCTTTGCTCAGATTCTTGTGTGGTGAAGCGTACGTTCATCTGCTGAGTCGGTGGCGTTGCAGAAACTCCGAGTACTTCAGGGTGATGTCATCAACGTTGGTGGTCGGCCTAGTGTGGTATGGCAGGAAAGCCCGGGTGGTATGCTCGCGGGCAGCGGCGTGTGTCGCCTCATTTCCTGTCATGCCCTTATGGCCTGGAACCGAGTTGATGTGGGTGTCGGGGAGCGGGGCGCGTGCGATGTGATTTCTAAGTACTTTGAGTGCGGTGTCTGATATGCGTCTTTTTTTGATAGTTGCGAGCTGCTTCTTGGGAATCTGTTAGGATTACTGCTACTTCAGGGCAAGTTGTTATTGCCAGAGCGTTCGTCGTTTCCTCTACAGTCTCGGGGGCTCTTGCTCGGGTGGCGACAGCTGCAAGTTCTTTGCCTTGCTAATCCGTGACGCTTAGAGCAAAGGCGTTTCGTTTAGTATACCGGGCAGCATCGGTGTACCTCGTATCAGGGTCTCTCCCGTATTTCTTGCTGATACGCGGATTCTGCTTTGGCGATGCTCCTTATGGTAAGTTAAAAAAAAGAAAAACTATTCATAGGGGTCAGAGTAGCGTTTGTTTCCGTCGAGCGGAAAACCACCACGCCAACAAGCAAGACAATGCTTAAATACGACGATCTGTTGAGCGCGCTCATTCAGTATAACATGGCCGTTGCGGAATAGTCACATTAGTTGGTGATTTCATAATAATCGCCATCATCTTCATCATTGGAATATGAAGGCCTTTACCATCTATATTCAATTACTTCTGCCTTTTGCCAGCATGCACTAGTTATATGCCTTCGGATTCACTAATTTCATCACTTCGTTCTGTGCAGTCTTCGACTGCACTTCACTTGGCAGCCAATCAATAACACTAATAGACCACCGGCTATCTTAATTACCTACGCATTATAAGGCTACTGCCTGTGAATACATGTTCATTTTCTTCTCCTTTCTGTTTCTTTCCCCTGTTTCCCAGTTTAGGGCAACAAACCGATCATATTAATGGTCGAACGGAAGCGTTAGCTCGAAATACACGACAAAGAATAATTTTTCTCAGCAACCAATGCGCCAAACGTGAGGAAGTTTGTTGTATTAAAAAAAAATGTAGAAATGTTAGGATCTAGTGACTGTTGGGAGAGAATGTATGAATTAGGGCGTCAATTTTTTTAATAAAGATTGTAGAAAATCACAAATTCTCAGAAAACCAAACTATCAAATTTATAACTCTACCTCTCAGTAATGAGAAAAGTTGCCACAATTCTGTAAACTGCCTCTTATAGCTCATCTAAAGCGGATAAAAATTATGTATTATACATATCTCTCAAATGTGCCACTAACATATGAGTAGGACGTTTGCACATGACGCCGTCATCAAGCCCCTGGAGACTATTGCAATCGGCGGCTGCATGCTTCGTTGGTTATCCGACTACATAACTGGTCGGTAGTTTTTGTACAAACAAAAGATGGCCCTATATGTGAACATTACACGTACTGCGGCTTGCTTCAGGGAAGAGTATTTAGTACCACGTTGTTGAATGTGACATTCATTGGACTAGCTGATGTTTTACCTGAAACAATCTACCTCTCGATACACTCAGGTGACATTTGCGTTTAGACTTCCACGGTTACTCACCTTCAGGTGCGCGTGCGATTGCAGTGGCCAGCTACCTTGACACCAGCATACCTTCAAACACAAGACTTGCCTGTATCGACCGAGAACTGTGCATTGATTGCATTCACATGTAAACCTATGACATCAACCCCAGCCTCTAATAATGGAAGCACTATCACATATGGAAAGACCCATCGATTCTTGGGTGTAATAATTGACAGAAATCTTTCCTGGAGCCTTCATTGCACGTAACTGAAGAAAAAAAATCTAGGCAGATACAATGCTGCTTACGTATGGGAATGCGAAAGTGTACTATATATAGTCGCTTTGGCGAAATACCCTTTTTCTGCGCGTTCCTTGTCCACGCAAGCTCTCGCCTGCGTTTTAGTTGCGCCTCGGTAAGGCCAAATGAAGAGGCGGCAAGCGTCTCAATGCGGTTATTTCCCCGCAAGGAGTTCATAACTCGAAGGAACGCTCAGTGGCATTCAAATGGACATTAATGCTTTAATACACATTTTATACACTCATGACGTGACCCCACTTCCTACCCATCATGCTGATGGGAGCTGCACCGCGACTTTCGTCGTAAAATTACCGTCCGCAAGGAAAGTCGCCACGCTGCTTAGGCGGGCACTGGTTGTTGGCCCTCGGACCAGCGGCAGCTGCTTTATCTCGGAGACTGGCACGATAAAAAATAGAAAAGAAGAAAAAGAAAAAAAAGAAGTGAGTTTGCTGGGGAGCAGGTTTGTGTGGGGTCATGCCTGTTCCGTCCTTCAACTTGGATATTGGATCCTCACTTGTGACTTCGTCTTGGGGCTCTTTGGGCTTTGCTGGGCTCCGTTTACTTCAAGCTCAATATCTTTTTTTTTCACCGTTTCTCAGGGTTTTTCTTTCTTGTGCCCTGCGTGTAAACGAACGAGCGTTTCTTATGTTGACCAGACTTCTTTCAAAAGCTTGGCACTGCGTCCTGTTCAGACAGTACAGGTCTTCCAACTCTTTTTTTTTGTTCGTCCATTTCGGTTTCTTTAGCTGATGTACAATTACAGGAAATATATTGCGTAGAAAGATATCTACGACGCAAAAGCGCAAAGAGAGAGGATATTGTTATTGCGATAGCGAATCTATGGACACTCAAAGCGAATTTTCGTCGTCGTCACCGTCGCCGTCGGCGTCTCGGTGAGGTTCTGCATATATTTGGGTATATGTATGCTATATGCGACGCTCTGCTATATTACATGCGGTATATCAGGGTTACATTGCCACACCATTTTATCACTAAAGTTGCCCATACCAGGTTTTACATTCTTGACAACCTTTTTCTTCAGAATTTTGAGAATGGCAGCCCAAAAAGAAATTTCATGAAACAAAAAACAGACAACGCATGGGTTTTATCTGAAATGTTCTCAGACTTTCATATTAAAGTGCTAAACAATAACTGAGCTCGAACCTTAAAAATGATGTAATTTCATTAGTGCGACTGTGCAACACCTCCGGGATCGACCCACGAAAGAAGTTTGAAACATACCCGATGCGGAAAAGTGGTGGTAAATTTGCTAAGAAAGACGTTGGTTTTGTATTAAAGAACATAAATGAAATTGTCCGTTGGAAGGATGAAAACAGGGGATCCCTAGCGCAACAGCTCATTTTTTACTTAGTCAGCTTACGTTTGCTTCAATTCATACTGCCGCTACAGTCAGCTGTGAATCTTACGCTTTGTGTTACATTCTAACGCGTTGCTATCGCATTCACTGCTTCACAATTATAGCGAAACTGTTTTTTTTTTCGTCTGCTATAAGAAAACCGCTCTTGTAAAAAACACGAGGGTTGCAATGTGTGGGCTTGTCGGTATTGGCTTGGTTGTTGTTGGTTGGCTTGTTGGCACCTTGAACATGTGTACGGTAGCGGCGCTTAAACGACAGGACAGAAAAAGACACACAGGGACACGCACAGTGATATGTGTGTGTCCCTTTGCCTTTTCTTTTGTCCTGTCTTCTAATCGCGCTACCATATACCTGTTCAAAACTTTCAAAGAAATTTGTATTTTACTCCCGTCAGTGTGATTCCTTCACCAGGTGATACCTTCCGACCCTGTGGGCACCCTACCTTCATCAAAACAAATACAATGCATTATCTGAAACTGTTATGGTGGCTCAGTGACTACAACGTTCTACTGCTGCGTACGAGCTTGTGGGCTCAATTTCAAGCTACGGTGGCCGCATTAAGACGGAGGAGTTACGCATGTATTTCGCGCGCCGAGCTTTGGGTGCTTAAATATACAGCTGTTCAAATTTACCTAGTACGGAGCCCTCCACTACGGCGTCTATCATAACACCGGTGTTGTTTTCGATCATCAAATAACTAAGCAATTAGCACTAATTAATTAAGCATTAATCAATCAATCAGTTTGTTAGTAGGTCGATGGATTATTCAGTAAGCCAGTCAGCTGACTGGCTCGGAGTGTAGTCAATTGGTCGGTCGCTAAACAGCTTTATCTTTAGAGAGTGTTTGAGTAAGCCAGAAACGTGTTTGACGAAGTTCCTAGGTACCTCTGATTTGTTTAGAAAGCGAAGCAGTATATGCTGTAGACTACTAGAACTTGATCATAATCATTTGAACATAACTTTATGTTTCTGTGCTAAATAGTAATAACAAGTTGGCTAGCGCATAGTGTGTACTTGATCATTTAAGCATAACGTGATCTCCCAGGAGTCCTTTCTCAAAAGCGGGGAAGTTGGTCAAACGTTCGCCGCTTTCGGCGTGGGTTGCGGAGGAGTGGAGAGCGGTAGTGCATGTGAAGAGAGGGGCAGGGGCGGGGTGAGGGGAGGGAAGGACTCCAGGGCTGTGAAAAACCCTGCTGGGCTATCTCTGAAGCACTAGCGACACCCCCGAATCCTGCGAACGGCTCGAGCAGGGTGTACGTTCGGAAGAGCAGCGGGGCGGGTACCAAGCAGCCGCGACAACGATGCATGCAGCTTGACGGTGCACCAGAGCGAGAGGCCTATAATCCGTTCGAAGAGCTCCAGAACGGGTTATACAGCGGGTGCGGTGAGAAGAATAAGTCTAGACGACGCGGCTGCTTATCTGCAGAGGGTTTACAACAAACGCACGCGACAACGCCAAGTTTCGACGAAACTTGGGTGGTGCGAAGCACCACACAACAAAAAATTTCGCACGATCCTACCATTCTCGTAAGCGAGGAGGCGTCCCAAATTATGCGCGTTCACTGGTTTGGAACAAGATGCTCGAAGGCTCGATAACTTGTTTTCTTCCAAATCTGTTCGTCTGCTTCTATCTTCTGTTAATGCGTAGCTCTTCGTTTCGTCCCTTCGGCCAAGCCGCCTCTCTCGAGAGACCCTTCATTTTTTTTTACAGTTATCCTGAGGATAGAGTGTAATTACTGCATCAGCGAGGATAGCAACGCTTCTGCGGTGCAGGATTTCTATCCAATTTATTTCTTCCTGGTCTTCTGAGGTAGTCAACCGCAGCTATCGCTTCCACACTTGAATACGGGCACACGAGTAGTGAACCTCGCTTTCGACATTAGTTTTCTAAAGAAAGCATTGGAGGTGGTCTTTTATCTCCATTGCTTTACTTATTTTGGCGTTTCATGAATTTCGGGAGATTGTGGGCGACCAGCTTTAGTCTTTGTGCAGCGCTTTTGAGGCGAGCCAAAAGGTCGGGCACTTCTTGACAGAAAAAGAAGCCGCTTATTCTTTTGGTGGTTCTTTTCTCTTCTTTTCTGTCATGTCCTTCATGAAATATTGAACGCGTTTGCGAACTGCTACTTAGGTTCCATTAACAAAAGAAGAATTACCACATTGGCCTATTGCGTCAGCGTAGGCTGTAAGAATGGAATGGATAGAAGCTGCAACAGAGGGAGAGAAAATAAGAGATCAAATGCAGACAAGTTAACCAGATTAACTGCTCGGTTGACTACTCTGTTGACGAGAAAAATGAGGTGGAAAAAAGAGAAGATATGAAACGAATCTGCTCGCACAAAATTGATGAAGGCGCCTGGCAATGGTTACAGCCTTTCAATCCGCCATGATATTCTTTAAAAAAGCACGCCAGTGCTTTTCAAGCATTGATGTGTTAAAGCACTGCAAGTTCGCCACTTACCGCAAGGGGGAGGAAACTGGCGTATTCTCTCGTTACGCTTGGTGTTTCTTTTTTGGGAACACCAAGCGTACCCTTACGTTTGTTTTGCATAATTTTTAACGTAAGTAGCTTGGAATGGATTCATTATATAGCGATTGAGAGAGAATAGCGCGTCACGCTAATGACCAATTGGCTGTTCGTGTTGGCAATGAATAACAATTGTTCCAAGTGCAAACTAACCAGGTTTTAGCTTAAGAGTAAAGTAGTAGAATGAAGATCGGCTGCTGAATTTGACTACGCTGCTGATCACGTGGCAGTGCCATTACAGGATTTAACGAATTTTCAAGCCATTGTGTTAGTTGAATTTGCTAAAACGAATAAAAACAAACCCAAAATAGAATGAAAAGACATGCCTGTGTTTCTGATGAAATATTGCACTCCGATTACATGACAATGATAAATTTGTTACCTTAGCGAATGGAAAACTAGGAACTGTATTTGGGATGCTATAGGGATAAATTAGATGGGGGCATTTTGCACTTGTCAGACGAATAGTATTTACCGTATAATAGTGCTGATACAAGAGATGCTTCGTCGCCATGTGAAAACGAATTTCGGTCATCTCTCAACCTTTAAATTTCCACAGACCAATGATGACGTAATCCGGAAGAATCACGCTTGAAGCGGTGCTCTTATCCCTGAGCCCACAAATTCGAACCTATGAGCAGGTATTGCGACGAAGAAAAAGAAAGTACAAAGAGTTGGCGTCATTCTTTAATTCTGTTTTCTATGTCCCTGATGCTCCTACAGAATTAGAGAATTGCGGGGCCATATATTGACCTGTGATTCCTTAGGTAATTAGAACCTACAGCGAAACCAAGCTTAAAACTCCTCTTCGGGCGATTTGTAACGACACGATAATTATCTTAGGAGCGGCAAGTGTACACTGAGGAAAGAAGCGAAAATTCCTGCAGCGGGAGCAGGAAATAAATGGTGAGAGATTCCCACCGAAACCTCATTCATTTCCCGCAGATAGCATCGGGGGACAGTGGCGTAGGACTGCGCTCCTTCCCCAGACAGCAATTAAGGCGACATTGTCGGGTCAGCCCCAACCAGTCGAAAAAAGAGAATTAAAATAAATAAACTAAAAAAAACACGAAAGGAAGAAAGAAAGAAGGAAAGAAAGGAAGATAGCAAGAAAGAAGAAATAAATAAATGTTCCGCTTGAAAGCTTGATAATTTGAGCATAGGCAACTGTGTCTTGCTCTGTTATTCCGGTTTTATATCCACAATCAGTCGTATGACGGCATGAGACGCCCACGTTCCTGCAAATTATCTTTGTGGTTGACAATTTTTTGTTTATTTCTGCATGGTTAACCGCCTGGAGGCGAAACCATGGGAGCAAGCATTTGGAAAAATCCCTTGGCTGCAAATATATAGCTAACGTTGCCTTTTGTGAAGTGTTCTCGTTTCTCCTGTTTTAGTTCGCATTAGCAGACAATGAATGATTTTCGCCAAAATGAACTCGGATGCGACGTTCCGTCATTATAACACAATTTATTTAACAAAGCCTGGAATCATTTTTCGCGATGCCTTTCTTTCCGTTATTAGTGTCGGATAACGGTATCGCCGGCATTCTTTGTGTTTTAGGCCGTATTTCTTATTATTCACTTTTGACGATTCTTTCAGCTTCGTGTGAATTAACGTCAAACGTTTCTCCTCATTGGATCGATGGGCATCCTTTGAACGCTCTCGAGGACTACGACGCTTAGTTATAACGCACCGGAAGCATCTACTTCCGCCAGATTAGTCAATCAGCTTGCACTAAAAGTGATAACACGGAATGCGGTCGATTGAGAACGCGAGTGCGGCTTCTGGAAATTTGTTGTGCAATAAAATAAGCAGTGCTGCTTTCTTTTTCAGGGCCTCACTTACGTCCACTAAAATGTAGCACACTGCTTATTTAGGCTTGGCGTAAATACAGGTAAAATTCTCGCTTAATATCATCATTGCCTTCGTTCTGTTCACATGCCTCTTTTCCCTTATCCTCATAAACGTTCTCTTTGTCCCTAAACGCCGCGATTCACGTAGAAGCGACGGGGCGTTAAATTTTTTTTTGTCGAAAGGTCTTAATTACCATTAATACACTGAGACAGCCAGGGCAACTACGGAGAAGTTGACTTTCCCAGTTTCACCTGCACAATGGAGGCTCTGTAGGCCTATTTGTCAGAAGGACGCCACTTATGACTTATTACCGAGGAATAATAGCCCGCAAGCACTTTCTTTTGGGGCATACTCGTCGGGGTGTCGTCACATTGGCCTCCTGCCATGTCCGCACTCAGATTAGGTTGCGCTCAGAATTACTGTACGTGCTCCAATGTGAAGCACTTACAACGACTACGGCAGCAACAGCTTCTGAAGAGATACCATTGAGGAGATTGTGAGAGGTCAGGCAAGCGGACTAAGTGAAGGCAGACAGATAGACAGACAATGAACTTTATTTGATCCTGAGGAGCTTCAGCGGGGGCCCCTATCGGGGACCTTCGAAGGCAAAAAACGCCAGCCAAAGGAACCTAAAACGCAATTTAGCTGTCGAACAAAAAAAAAAATGAGAGTAACATTAATTTAGGGCCTCCCTTCAAGCACATACACGCCCAGACAAAATAGCTCCAATATGATCTTTCTGGATGTAGTGACGCTGTTATTTGATGGCCTATTAAGGAGGAAAGCAGCGGGTTAGGTGCCCCGACCGTGACGTGAGTGCAGTCCAATGAACGGCTCCCGTAGAAGAACCGGAAACGACTTGACATGATAAATAAGCTGCGCGTGAAATTGTGGAATATGAACGTGGGGACGAAGCAAAGCCAAGCAAAGCCAAACAAAGCCAAGCAAAGCCAAGCAAAGCCAAGCAAAGCCAAGCAAAGCCAAGCAAAGCAAAAGCAAACAAAGCGAAAACAAACAAAGCGGAGACAAAGAAAAGCAAAGGCAAAGAAAAGCAAAACAAAGGAAAGCAATAGCAAGCAAGGCAAATGCAAAGAAAAGCAAAGGCAAGCAACGCAACGCAAGGAAAGCAAAGCAAGCAAAGCAAGCAAGTAAGCAAGCAAAGTAAGCAAAGCAGAGCAAGTAAAGCAAGCAAGGTAAGCAGAGCAAAGGAAGCAAAGCAAGCAAAGCAAGGCAAGCAAAACAAGGCAAACAAAGCAAATCAAGCAAAGCAAAACAAAGCGAGCATAGCAAAGCAAACGAAGCAAGCAAGCAAGTAAAGCAAGCAAGCAAAACGAGCAAGTGAACCAAGCAAAGGAAGCAAGCAGAGCAAGCAAGCAAGCAAGCAAGCAAGCAAGCAAGCAAGCAAGCAAGCAAGCAAGCAAAGCAAAGCTAAGCAAAGCAGGCAAAGCAAGCCCAAAACAATACAAAACAAAAACAAAGCCAAGCCCAACTGCTACACTGAGATGACGAAACCAATCAATGTTATCGCATTTAATATTTATTGATTTCTACATTCCCGTTTCATGGATGCCACACAATTACACCTACTCCTTCTGCGGAAGAAAAATATATGCTAGAAAAATAAGTAATCCTATATATGACGTGGCACCTAACTGAAATGAAAGTAAAAGTTCATGCGTACGCAATCTATTCACCACGGCACAGTTTAGTTAATATAGACACGTTCACCAAACAGAAATTTGAAGTGCGAGTTTTCTGTAGCGGACGCCCGCGACGTGCGAGAAATGCCGAGCTTGAGACAAATTGGTAACTAATTTTTTTCTTTTTACCAGAGAAATAGATAGCCCCTGCAGCTGTGTAATTAGGCGTGTTTTTGCTATGCACAGATATGAAGTACTTGAAAACAAGATTAATATACGTGTCTTTTCATTTCGCCAAAACATACTTTTCTGGACCAAAACATCAAGAAGTTACGGGCGGAAATTCATGTGTATAAAACATCTCGAAAAAAAAAGAAGAAACTACATAATATAGTGTTCCAAGTGTCAAAGCGGCTGAATATGTGGCGATGTACGTGGTGCCTTTTATTTCACTGCACTCGCACTTCGGACAAAAAGCAAGGGATGAAAAAAAGAAAAGAAAAAAAAGAACGAGCAGAGCGTTCCCAAAAGAGAGCTAGAGAAATATGCAGGCTAAAGAGATCACAGCTTTATTTCACAAGTATGACAACAGAACCCAACACCGTTAGCAGGGATAAGGTAAATAAGCAAGCAAGCAGGGATAAGGATACGTAGCTAAGGACAAGAAAATAATTCAACGGAAGAAGAAAGAGAAAAAAAAAGAAAGCATGGTGGAGCTACGTGAGAATGAAACAGCTGACATTTTTAATTAAAACATTTCTCTTACTCAACAACCCCTCATTTCTTTCAGAACTCTAAGCAATGTTACGGATATTTTAAGCATTGCTTTCTAGAAGATATTAAGATATCAGGTTAATAGAGAGATAATAAAGACCGACATAGTAAATTCAGATAAAGATATGAAAAGAACATCTTTGAGGAAGTGGAACATTCAGCAGCTTATAAAGGTAAGCTTGGCGTTGACTTCCATAAACTCTGTTTAAAAAGACGGTAAAATAACCGCGAAATATGAGCCACCGCGGTTGTTTAGTGTCTATGGTGCTGCGTTGCTGAGCACGAGGTCGCGGGATGAAATCCCGGCCACGGCGGCCGCATTTCGATGGGGGCGAAATGCAAAAACGCCCGTGTCCGGTGCATTTGGGGCACGTTAAAGATTTAAAGATTACCTGGTGGTCAAAACTAATCTGCATTTCCCCACTATGGCGTGTCTCATAATCAAGACGTGGTTTTAGTGCGCAATACTCCTGAGCTCAATTCAATTCAAGCTCGAAATATGCTTATAGTAGTGGCGTATCGTTACACAACCCTATTCGAATTTCTTTGGCAAATGCGTTACTGTGCGGATAGGCCAGAACACAGCCATAGTCTTGCTTCCTTGCTGGTGCACAGAGCACAGCCTTTACATAACCAACTAGATCCTTCCAAGCAGGAAATCCTATACCAGACGGAAAGCCATCTACGACACCTTGCTGTTAAACCTGCTGAGGAGTTACATAATTTTGGACGCGCCACCGTAATCACCAGGCCCGCTTCGGGCTAGGAGCATAGCGTGACCTGAAGGACACGAATAAAGTTTTTCGTACCATACCATACCGAAATCGCCATAAGGGTTGCTGTTATTCAATTTATTTGTGTTTTAGAAAGCTTTTTTCTAGAAACACGTATGGTTATGGGGAATGCAAAACGAAATTTTTATGAGATCTCCAGTCACCCGGATAAATATATCCCACAATGTGTACCGAGCACCATTGTGTGCCCGCACTATATGCACTTATCAGCTTTTCAGTCAACATTAAAAACTATAAATAATTTTTTTTCACAAATTATTTTGTATTCCTTGCACTTTCCCAATGACCACGAACACCGGTTAAAATATTATTTAGGATCTCGAAAGTTAAATTAGCGCTAATTAAAAAAAACGATATGCTAGTTACGCAAAATTTGCTTGCACTGGCGATGTATGCATTTTGGTGAGCATAATTTTCGCAAACAGTTAGATTCATCAAGCACATAATTAACAAAGAGTTCTTCGTCATCTTTTTTGATACTATGATTATGGTAAATGTTTATATTTGAAACGTTAAGACAATCGTATTTGAAGACAACTTCCGTTAGATTTTTTTTTCTGAGTGCTTCTATTCCGAGATATTCATAATCACATTTGACACCTAGTCAGTTAATTTCGCATTCAGGGGCGTGTATTTCGACAAAACGCAACGCATGACCCAAGGTAACGCTTTAGATAGCTTAACAGTGTGCCACGAAGACCCTGTCAACACAAATTCCCACATACAATATTCTAGGGTGCGTCATTTTCGCGACGTTATCCTTCACGTTTATGCCCATGCAAAAGAAATCGCTTCGCAGAAGTTCTGCACAATGCCCAATCAAACTCGTATATTTCTCTAACTGATCGCCAGTTCTTTTTTTTTTCGGAAGACAGAGGCATGCGAGTGTATTCTTTCTTTTCGGACTTACTTTGACCCTATTTAACCATTTCACAAAGCTCCGAACAGGTTCAGACCGTTATAATGCACATTCCGAGAGCTGAAGCCGAAAAGCGTGAACCCGAATCCAAATAAAGCACAAAAAAATTTCGTTTCGACACCCTGGGTGCACGTTAACCAATTCCAAGTGGTCAAAATATTCTGGAGCTTTCGCCTACGACGCACCTTATAATCAAATGGCCGTTTTCGCACGGAGTTCAATTGGATGGTTTCAATTTTGGCGTACTGGTATGACAGCAGCAGCAGCAAGCGACTTTATTGGGGTCCTGAGGAGCTAAGCGGGTATGACATCGTTTATTTTTTCAGCCTTTTCACGAACACGCGCAATCCGTACCAGCTAAAAGGCGCGTACTGCGCCACTGCTGCTTTATCAAAGTCAAGGTATAAGGCATCAACCCTGTGTTCACCATGGTTCGTCACCGACAGGTAAAGCGTCCTACAGATACGTTGACATTCCTGATTGTAACGGTACCGCTTTCGGCCGCAGGACTGAGCTGCATCTGCTGGCTGCGCTGGAAGGCATTGATGAACACTATCCCGTGAAACTCTAAAACGAGACCAACAAAGAAGCACGGAGCAATACCTTGTAAGTAAGGGAAGAGAGGAGGAAAGAAATAAAACTGAGATGAAGGCGTCTAGGAATACCGACTACTGAGTTGGCGATATAATTTCTTTATCCTGTTCGGTGTTATTGTTCCCCTGAAGTTTTTCCTTTGTTCATTCTCCTCGTTCGCTCACTTTCTTCTCCCCTTCTGATCGTTGCTTCTTCTGCTAGGGTTCTAACCCGTCTTTCAAGTTAAACCACGGAGTGCCTTTTGGACCAGCAGAAGGAAACAGGCAGAGACAGGTGAAGGCATTTGGTCACGGCGGCCGAAGGGATGGCAACGTACATCAACCCCCACCCTTCGCTGGCCCCCTCTGCTCATTTCATCGTGTTTTACTGAACGAGACGACACGACGCGTTGGGACACCACGATCGAAAGGGACGCGCACTCTTTTCAAAGCTATGATGTAAGCTTTCTCTGTGACCTTCGAAGAAGTCGTTGAAGAGGCTCGATGGGGCTAGCAGGCAGCTTGGCGAGTGGCGTCCTTATGTCGGGTTTCACAACCGGCTGACGTTTCTCCAGTGGTAGTGACAGCGCCAGCAGCAGCGATCACGTTCATGGCCGGATGAACTGCCCTTCGTGCGAGGCAGAACCCCGAATGTATAGAGCTTGCACGCAGCTTTTACAAGTGGGCCCTCTTCTGGGTCTCAATTGTAGTATATCTGTATCGGCAGGCCATTCCGTGACTTCAAGTTGAATCAACCCGCACAAGCGGGATAACGATGCTACGGCCTTCCCGCGTACGAAATAGAGAGGGCGTCCCGGTAATAGCTATTGTTTTGGACATAGTTTCCTACAATATAACAGTAGGAACTCTGGCGCTGCAATAGTTGAGGCACTATGGGAACGATGGGAAGTACATGGATTTGTACTGTCTTTGTGCTTGCGGATTCAGACGTTCTTGTGGATTCGTTTATTACGTTTTGTATGCCCGCATTGTCGTATATTTACAGAGCAATGTATACTTTTCTAAGTGCGGAAGACGCTGCGAACACGCACAATCACTTCTAATCGCAATGGTTCGGCTTGTCGAGCTGGTCAAATCAAAATGCGCCTAACGTATCAAAGCTTGCTAGCGACAGATTCGTAAGGGCGTTATATGTCACTTGTTGATGCGTGCGTCCGTGGCGTAATGGTTTCAATATCGCGCGTCTGTGCTACAGGTCCTGTGTTTGAATCCTGCCATCGGGCAATTTTAATAATGTTTATTTGATCGTTTATTGCGCAGTACATTGCAGAACATGACGAGCTTATAAAGACACGAAGCCGTTTGAAGCCAGAAGGACGAAGTTTAGGCAAATCCATGTACTTCCCCGAATTCCCAAGCTGGTACAAGTGCTCCCATTGCAGCTCCCGTAGAAACAAGCCCCAGAGTTTCCTCTAATAATTATTGTATGAAACTCTAGTGCTGTGAAGCCAGACAAGCCAGTGCTACATTGCATTTTGGTGGAACAGATGAGGTCAAAATCAAAACATAGGGTTTCACGGCCCATCGCAACGCTGATGGTTATGAGACGGCGAAATGGAGGACTCAGGATTAAGTTCGACAACCCGGGGTGTCCTTAATGTGCACTTAAATCTAGGCACACAAGCATCTTATTTCGTTCTGCCCCCACTGAAATGCAGCCGCCGCTGCCAGACGTCGAATATGTGACCTCACACTCAGCATGAGAACGCCATAGCCACTAGGTCACCGCGGCGGGTAACGGTAAAGGTAATCTTACGGTTTCGCTAAGCTAGGCTGAAATGTGCAGTAGGCACGTATCGGTCGCCGCTGATGGCGCAGGAGCAAATGGCTAGGAAGAAAACAGGGGTAAACAGACCCGGCTTCCTTTTACCGTTCCATCCCAGTTCCGCTTCGCCCCGTTTATTTTCCTTGCAGATCCGAGGAGTCGTGGGCGCTGCAGCCGCAGGAAACACTCCGATATGAGATCGCTTGCTTTGCGCTCGAAGAAAGGAAGAGGGAGGCGAGTCTCCGGCACATTTAACAGATTGCAAACTGCTCTCGCGATTTCCGCTTGGTGGCCATCGCAGTATGCGAACTGCTCAAACTGTGCGACGCTCGTGTTATAGAAAGAAAAAGCAGTCGAGGCATGGGAAAATGGAGGAGGGAAGGAAAGTGTGACAACATGGACAAGAAAGACAGCCGTGAGCACTGCGGCTGGTGGCAAATGGAGCACGCACGAAGCGCTTGCTTGCCTCCAGGAGTCGCTGCCGGTGGTAGATGTGCTGGAGGAAGGAAATACAGCGGTCAAGGAGCGTTATCTGTAGGTGTCGACGGTAGCGCGCGTAGTTGCAGCCTTCTTCCCCGCTTCAAATATGCGATCGGCCACCACCTCTATGGTCGCTTCACGGTCATCGCCCGGGGCTGTCTGCATTTCCGTAAACGGCCCCCACTTCACTGACACCGGTATTACAACGTCCTTCCTATCCGCTCCGTTCATGCTTGGGTCCTTCGGTGCCTTGTCGTCATCGTCATCGGTGCCTTGTGCAGGCGCCGATGACGACTGATAGACGGGAAAACACCACTTTCTGGAAGCAAACAATGGCACCACGAGAAGAAGCTGTGGTGTGGTGCCCAGTGTTGCCTGGCCGTACATGTGCAGAGCAAAGGAAGCGACCCGAGAACAATCAGGGCTGCTCGCATACGCTGAGTGCACCGCTTCTGCCCAATGCATATCGACAAGTGCGCATTGTTTGAAGAACACTTTTGTCTTGACTGGTGTAGGGTTTATGGTGTTACGGTTGGCGTGTAACACCTCGGGCAAAAAGGATGCTCAAAGACCATGCCTAATCGAAACGGAGGATGGATTCATAATTCGCTATCTTTGTCTCGAGTGATTGTAAGTCTGGCAGGTGTCCCGCAGTGATGACAGGCCCCTTTGTGTGTGCGACTCTAGGGGAGAACCCTTTCCGCGAACGAAACAGGACCCGCGGGCTGCCGCCAGAGGAGGTAAGCTCGTGCAACGTCACCCGAGAGAAGAGATCAGCCGCCCATCCCCGACCAAACTCCCTGCATGTCATAAACTTTCTTCGAGTCTCCTATTCTTCGATGCCAAGTCAATTTTTTTTCGTGCTTTTTTGTGGACTGTCCAAGGAACCAAATAAAGAAGTAGCTTTATTATAAATAACGCCAGCTAGTAAACCAAACAGTGCCTACCAGTGGGACTGAAGGCTCGGTAAACTCTCGATGCTCGAAGTTGCGGACGCGTATGTGAATTTGGCCTCCGGGAAACAAAGCCCGTCCTGAAAGGATGAGCGTGTCCCGAATGCGTTATCCGCGGCGACGCCACCTTCCTACCGCTTCTCTTCCGGCTGACACAATGTGCGACGTCCCGCCTTGACCAGTGGGTAACACATGTATGCCTATTCGATTTTTTCGTCTATTCTATTCTCTAAGCTTGCACGTCTCTTTCGTCAAGCCGATGGGCGCATGACCGTTTTAAATGACCAGCAATATAGTGAATTCGGTTTGAGCGTCCCAACATTTCGCGCGTCGAGCCAAAACGAGTTTTGTAGCATGAACATTGAAAGAGCACTGTGAGAGGAAAATTGCAGATTGTAAGACGTCTACACTTCTCTTTAGAGCGCTCGGGCAATGTACAAAAAATAGTATAGCAAACTTCGTCACTGCGATTGTTTAGCCCCGTTAGTACGAAAATTTGGCCACTCTTCGTACTCGTGGCATCAGATGCTCCTCTGCAGCAACTTAAGTCACTCTGAGTTTATAAATTTCCAATCAATCGAAGTTTTCGAAACACGGCAAGGCAATATGTTTTTGGGCACATGCATTATTACGACGAGTTGTTGCACTTATAACAGAATGTTTTGTTGAATATGTTTCATTTGCAATGTCGCGAAGCCATTTGAAGCAAAATACAATGTTTAGGCAAATCCATGTACTACTGCCCATATTTCCCATGCCATCTGAAATGCCATACTTGCCGCCGGAGCAGCGGAGTGGGGGGCTTACTTTGAATTCCCACTCCATTCCGGAGGGTCGAGATCTTTCGCAATTTCACTGCTTTTATTTCCTGGGAATGGTGAGAGTTGGACCATTCATTCCCAGTGCTGGAGTCACTAGGCTGACCCATTCCAATCCTTCAATTCCTGTAAACGCTTGCTCTATACCTTTTGGCTACTTACGCGTTGCGTGCCTCGTAACATAAAAAAAGCGAAAAAAGTGAAGAAAAAGCATGTTGTCGATTTGTTAATGACGTTGCAAATAAAGTTACGTACAATTTTTTGCACACGAAATATGCTTTGTGGCCTGTTATCTCTGCAGTGCGTTATTGCCTGTAATCTATAGCTACTGTTTTTTAAAAGACGACACTTCTTAATATTGGTTTCGGCAACAAGTACACACCCTGTGATCTGCCTATGTGCCGTTAAAACGATAATGAGCCTGCAAAAGCCGCATCATACAAACACTCGGTTGGTAGAACCCGTGCCTAGTCAGTATATATAGTGTCCATTTAAGTGACCTTATTTCACAAACACATATACAAGAACAAGATTACAGTTTTAAAAGAGTGCCACACTTGACACAGGGAAAGAAATGCGGCAGCGAGCGCTATGTCGCCCTGGTTAAAGCTATTGTTTGCAAGATGTACCAACCAACCCGAACGAAAACGCTATTGTATAAGATGAGTACTCAAAACAATCAAACGTGTAATATCACTAGACATAGAAATACGTGCAACGATATTACATAAATTTTATTACGTTGCTTGTCAGATAGCGTCAACAAACATATGTTAGCTGCACAGGTTAGGAGCAACGAATATGTTACGTGATTGCAAAATATGTCAAGTTCTTGCATTTAATATATTTACGGGTGATGTCGATTTGTCCTGGCCGCCTGTCATGTAGTACTCTCCTCCGAAGCCCATTCTACGAAGTCCCTACATAAAAAAAAAGAAGGAAGAGAAAAAAAAGAAGAAAAAACTCCGACATACAGCAAGTTTTCCCTCTCTAGGCTTCTTGAAAACCATATATAAACATTGGAGTGACTGCATCGGTGACACAGCCGTAGTGGGGGTACGAGAAACGACTTGCGCGTGCTAGCTGCTCAGGGTGTATAGGCATTAGGGTACGAAAATCATGTAATCAAATACACAGGTGACATTTATTCACGCATTACAAAGCCAACGTGCTTAACCTATGCTACAAACTGATATTAGAGAGTCCTACGATCTTATCTTGCAATCATGCTCCCTCCCTATTCGTAGTTGGCCCACCGTAGTCAAAGATGGTGGGCGCGAATTGGCATCCCTCTGTCTTGCTGCCCAAGTTTCTTCGCGTCATTTCTAGGCCGGCGGTGCCATAGTCGAATAACCTTCAAATTTCTGCAGCATACTGCACACTTTAAGCGTTATAACTGGTGATGCGTACATGTTTGACTTTGATGGAATATGCCTACTACGGCTGAGAAACCACCTCCACTCAGATCGACGAACGTATACTGCCGAGCTATGCGCCTCTGAACGCCGAGCGAGAGGCTAAATTTAGCTTCAATCGGATAATGCTTGATGATGATGATGATGATTGTGCCTATTGCCATCCACATTGAAATGGGGCACCTAGCCTGCTTTATTTATTCACGTTTTACTATATATATCGCCATCTAACGCTTTGCTCATCTGATCTCGATCTTAACGTATTTAAAACTTCTATAACTATAATGCACCATTACCTACGATCGCACGTTGCCTCAACAACGCCATTTGTGCACGCGACCCTTGCATGATCGAGTCGTGCATCCCGTCTTCAACAGAACGATACCAGAGTGAGGCCAGATAACAGCATGATTTCGAATACAGAAGCAATAATAGCATAACATGTTTTCGTTACACGCGTTTTTAGCAAACCCTTTCTGTTTTACATTTACTGGCATATTAGCGGGTATCTTTCTTCCAGGACAACGCTCCTCTGATCTTCGCTCTTAATACTAGAAATTGTGCGAGAAAAACAAGGCACGCGTTCTAAACTACTATGGACTCGGGCCTGGAGCAACTATATGCGACGTCGTTCTTGCCCTCCATATTTGTTTTTGTAGGTTAAGCGCGTTCTAGCTAAACCTAGTTCTTCTCGACAACTGGAAGCTGCCGTCCTTGGACGAATTTTAACCGTATGTAACGCAGAAAGGTTTCCGGGTCTTCACAAATCTAGAATGTCGAGAATACCGTGTTGTCTATAATCAACCTTGGCCGAGGTAATCATCTATAGATTACCTGAAATATTACCAAACACTGAAATATTTGGTAGAAAATTACAATTTATTGGCAAAGTTTTGCTGATTCTAAAAGTCGGATTTACCGGTTTTGTAGTTTTCTAGTCTTACCTGAAATGAACAGTTTGCATTCTAGGACTATGCACCCATTCCGTTCTAACTCCCTTCCGGAATCTCGGGCTCCCAAACTATTCCCATTTCACCTGCCCAATTGGTGCCATCGTACCATTCCCATTCCATTCCCAGTGCTTATAAATGTGCAATGGTTACGGAATAATTCCATCTTCGGAGTCGCCACTCCACAACCCTGCTTGCAGCTCCCATAGACACTAGTGCCGTTGTTTCCTCGTGCAATTTTCTTAAGGTGCCGGGCTGAATACTGAGCTGAATACTGAATACTGAATACTTCCGCTGTTCGCGAGCATTGGGATTCAAAGCGGCCGACAACGCACAGATATCGACCTGCAGGCGACTGTTCCGTACAACATCGTACTAATGAAAGGAAACTTTCTGATTATTGCATGCGGATTTAGTGCCTTGTTGTGTCCGTTCATTCAAATAACTTTATTGAGTGCCCTGCGATTTGGTGGGGCGGGCCTGGACCCCGCCTAGATTTCGGTCAAGGATTGTCGGTCATTGGCGGCTTCCTCGACTCGCTTGTAGTGTTCTCAACAACAACAACAACAACAACAACAACAACAACAACAACAACAACAACAACAACAACACGCTAGTGACGATGCTGAGGATATTGCATGATTAAAACCCCAGTTGGCGGTTGTCGTGCCGTGGCATGAAGAGAGCTTAGGTGAAGTGTTTCATCATCTGTAAGTGTTTTTTTTTTTCTTACATGAAAAACTCACAGGATCTTGATTACAGTGGTGTCATACTCGGATGCCCCGGATGCTTTTGAGCACTTCCCTATAAGTGCGCCTCTATATCTGGAACAGTGAGACAATTTACACGACAGAGTGAATCGTAGACTTGTGAACACCCGCTTTGTCTGTGGCTAAAATATGTATGCTTGGGTCATGCCCCATGGCGTTTTTTTTTGTGGACAGCAGCCTAGCCACCTTCTTCCTGCTCCCTGTTGAACGTATTGTTGTGAAGCAGCTTGTACGCTATGTGTTTACTAATGGATGCATGAAGAACATGATATGAGAACGCATGTGTTATATTCCTCCTTATGTACTTTAAGAACGTCTAGTGAACTGAACGTGTGCTTGCGAGTTGACTCAACAGTTCGTTTTCTTTTTCTTTTTTATTTCATTTTTTTCTCTTTGTATAGCATGTTTGTGGATCTGCGGTATGCGTGCAATTTTTGCTTTCTAACGCTTTCCTTTAGAAAAAGGCGGGGAGTGGCGAGGGGATTGAAGGCTGCGGCTCTTATTCATAGCTGCGATCACATTATTAGCATATTTTCCCATTTATTCGCCGTTATTAATTTATGGTACTGAATACATGAAAATAAAAAAAGGAAAAGAACGCCAGTTACTTACTCGGCTGCACTAGGCAATAAACTACTTACAGGCTGTCTCTATAAAACACGCTAGCACTGGAGACACTCGCGTATTGTCCTGACCGAGATGGCGTAACAAAGGCATTCTTTCAACCGCAGGACCACTCTTCAATTTTGGATCTTAAATCTCGGGTGAGCGTTCACTCAGTAGGACTTAATAACATTGTGAAACTACAAGAAGCTCCGCGTCGCGTTGCAAAAGTAATTTCTTTAGGTAAGTAGGCTTCATGTTCAACCTCAGCGAGGAATCGAGTGGCAGGTAAAGGTCCAACTATCCTTCTTGCTGAGTCTGAGAAGTCGTAAGTCAGTTGGGCGATCTGGAGAAACTAAAGAATAAAATAACAAGAAACTATGAAATAGATGTGATGGGATCTGGACAGGCGGTCACACACAACGGAGCCCATACAGCTTAGCGAAGTCAAATAGCTGAAGGCAAAAAAAAAAAAAAAAATGTGTGTGTATGGGGGGGGGGGAGGGTGGAGTCCATGCGAAGAACGATGTTGGTTACATGCCGGATTCAAAAACAGGAATACAGCCTCAGCTTCCAGAGATCTATTTTTCAATGGAATGAAAGAACCAAAATGTATCTATATTTGATACAGAATCCTCTAGAAAAGGATTTCTCGAACACATCCGCCCGGCGAAGGAATTCTGAAATTTCATTTGGACTTGGGGGAAACATTTATAGGTACTGCCCATTACGGTTTCTTTCCTGGAAAAAGAAGAAGGAACACATTTATTTTCTCAGAGGGTCACAGCTACTTACGCCTTAGGACTGGCACGAAGACTGCTTTCGAGACAGATGTCCTTTTGCGACAGCTTTTAAATTTTGCACATATTCAGAAATTGCTATTTTAGATTGTGCAACATCGTAACAGCCTTCTTGTGAGATATGTCAGTTTTCAAGGGCGCTCGCGTTAGTAGCATTTAAAGAGGTATTTAGGTTGGAACTCAGATCAAGCGCTCCGCTGATTCACAATTAGTTGGTTGGAAGTTCATGGGCTTTTTTCAATCGCACACGTGGCTCACCTGTCATGAAATTTATGAAAAAGAAGAATGATGTGGTTTTACGTGCCAAAACCACGATCTGATTATAAGGCACGCCGTATTGTGGAACTCTGGAAATTTGGACCACCTGGGGTTCTTTAACGTGCACTTAAATCTAAGCACACGGGTGTATTCGTATTTCGCCCCCATTGGAACACCATATTTATGTCCGCTTCTTCAATAATCATAACAACTGTGATGGTTAAATTGCAGCGGTTTGCCTTAAACAATTAAAGAAAAATCTGTTTTCTATGGAAACCGCTGCTTCATATATTGGTATCGACACTATGCAATGAAGAACCAACGAACTGCCGATGCAAGCTTACTGTGGCAACGTGGCTGTGGATAGGGCACGTCGGCAATCGCTTCGCCTGTGAATATCTTGTTTCCAGTGAGGCACGTCATCAAACATTCCAAAAACCAGCGTCACAAAGCAAAGCAAGAAGTAGATGTGACACTTCCTAGCGAACACTCACGAACTACAAAGGCCACCGAAAACAGCGCAGGCCCCGTCCCGTAATTGACGAGGCTTCCGTTACGTAAGTGTGTGCCGCTATTGGCAATTGTAGCGGTGACCGTATGGTTATGACATCGATCACCATTGTCAATCGTGAGTGGTGGGTGCCGTAACCCCAGCCAATAAGGAGAAAATCTTACACGAAAGAAGCATTCGACTGGAGACCATAGAGCCCTGAACAGTGTTTCTATTTCAGCACGGTAGCCGGATGTCGAACGAAGTAAAGGAAGTTCTCGGCGTCTCCTGCCTTTCATATCATTCAAGGTACTATACGTAACAATAGTATGCAGATCAACGCACATGTTCGAATCTATGCATGTAGTGTGAAGATTTCGTGAAGTGGTCGCACTAAATGATACAAGACTGTTCATCTTTTGCACCGGGTTTTAGAGCATAGCCATTGCGTGTCTAACGAGCAAAACGCGAAGACCCAATTACACGACCCACACGACTGCGGATCGCACTGCGTCCACGATCAGCCTAGTTTTCATGACACCATCTCCGAGATCACCGTATATAAAGGGTGCACAAAGGGTATAGCTCCCAGGAGGGGTCTCACTGCAAGCTCAATACTATGAGCCCGCACAGGGCAATCAATACGGCAGCGGATGTTCTGATTTTGCGTGCACACCTGACTAGAGAAGATTTATGGACGCATTAGGTGTAGAGAGAGAGAGAGAGAGAGAGAGAGAGAGTGAAATAGAAGAGAGCAAAGACAGGGAGGTTAACCAGACGCGCGTCCGGTTTGCTACCCTGCACGGGGGGAAGGGGATTAGGGATAAAAATAAAGAGAGATGGGGAGAGGGCATAGAGAGAGCACAGTTTCCCACACATTTAAAGACCGAGTCTACATACGGCTGCCAAGATCTGCTGACTTGAGGTACTACAACAGCGCTCTCGTGGCTTTCTGTACCATCGACGCGTACGGCCATATTCTAAGGATCTTGATTTCCGAAAATGCCCTAGAGTCCAGCCGGTTTAACGCTGTCCGGAGAGCTTCACAATCGACATTGTACTGGGGAAAGAGACATATGATGTGTTCAATCGTTCCTATAGTTCCACAAGAGTCGCATATGTGCGTATTCTCCATTCCAATGCGGAACGCATAGGCCTTTGTAAATGCCACCCCGAACCAGAGGTGGCAGAACAGTGTCGCCTCTTTTGATGGCACTTGCAGCATAGGGATGGATCAAGTCTATGAAGATGACACTTCGGGAGGCTGGGAGAACACCAGTATTTGTGTGTCATAACTTTAGCCTCGATATGAAGCTTTCTTCCAGCGTCAGTTCTGGATAAAGGAATTGGAACTGGTCGGGCTTCCAAATCGGCAGACCGGGTGGCTTCGTCGGCGAGATTATTACCAGCAATGCCGGTATGTCCAGATAGACACTGGAATATAATTTCATGCCCTTTAGCGATAGCTTGATGGTGGTCTTCTCTTATTTCCTGTGGCAGCTGCTCAGGAGTCCTGTGATACGTGGCAAAATGCAGGCTCTGGAGTGTTGCCTTAGAGTCGCAAAAGATGACCCATTTCTGAGGTGTCTCTTGCAGAAAGTATTTGACGGCAGCACGCAGAGCTGCAAGCTTTGCCACCGTTGATGTTGTCATGTGTGAGAGTTTGAATTTCATTGTAGTTTTCGTAGCCGGAATGACAAGGGCACCTGAAGATCAGATGAGACGGAACCATCGGCATAGATGTGTATTCGGTCCCCGTATGTCTCATTGATTAATAGCAACGTCATCTGTTACAGATCTATTGTTGGGTGATCGGCCTTCTTCTTTACCCCCGGAATACTTAGGCGTACCTGAGGGTATTGGCGAAACCACAAAGGGAATGAATTAAAGTTAAGATTAAATAAGTTAACACCACCAGGAGAATGAAGGCCTTGCCGCTAGTGTGTATCCCAATGGTAGACAACCTGCATGGGTGATGATAACGTCAGAAAACGTTGCACGAGGTCTCTGAGATGGCAAGAACGCCAAGTGATGATCGGGGACGCGGCAAAGAGGACGAATATGCGCCCTCAGACTATCCACAGCAACGTGTTTGGATGGGATGACCTTTGGCGCATACATTTGAATTGGACGTACCGGACAACAGTGGAAGGTTGTAGCATAGATATCCTAGTAATAGAGCTCTATGTACAACTGAAGCATAGAGCGTACAGATGTGCCCCATGTTTTCACGCACATACATGGGTAATCGACGACAGTTTCTTCTTCAGGTACTTGCAATGAAGGCTCCAGGAAAGATTTTGGTCGATTATTACACCCAAGAATTGATGAGGCTTTAGATAGGGGATAGTGGGTCCACTAATGGAGACTGGGTTCGGCGCCATAGGTTTTTGTGTGAATGCATTCAATGCACATTTCTCGGTCGATACCGTCAGGCCTTGTGTTTGAAGGTGTGAAAACGTCATTGTTGCTACCCGCTACAATCGCGCGCGAACCTGAAGGCGAATGACCGCAGAAGTCCAAAGGCAAATGTCATCTGCGTACGTCCAGAGGTAGATTGTTTTAGGTAAAACTTCGGCTAGTGCAATAAGTGTCACATTAAACAGCATCAGACTCGATACTCCTCCCTGAGGCACGCCGAAGTACGTGTAATATTCAGCTATGGGGCGAACTTCTATTTGCACGAAAAACAACCGGCGAGTTATGTAGTCGGAAAAGCAGGGAAGCATGTGGACGCCGATTCCAATAGTCTCCAGGGAGTTGATGATGGCGTCATGTGCAACGTTATTATACGCGCCTTTCACGTCGATAAAGAGCTTAAATGATATGCGCTTACGACTTTTCTCCTGTTGCACAAACGTTGTCAGGTCGATGACGCTATCATTTGAGGAACGATCCAAACTAAAGCCTGCCATGGAAGCGTGGTAGATTGTGTACGCTCGAGGTAACATTCAAGCGCGGGGCGTAAGAAAAAATAAGAAAAGTATGTTTCTGTGTTGCGTGGGTGTTGGGCGTAAAACTGAGACTTGCGCCATTGCTATGCAAGCACAAGGCGGCTGAATGGCTTCCCTCTCTATTTCGAGGAGCTGTTTCCACGCGATTGCGAAAAAAAAAAGAATTTTTTGTGCCTCACGGATCCGAGAACCTGTGCGGTCGATAGCACACAATGTCCCGAGACAAAGGGTCTTACGTCACCGCACCTAGTATCACGGATTTCAATGCCTCCTCGCTGCGCGCTTTCTTGCATCAAAGACCAATCCGCTCCGTGTAGCTAAGAGAGTTCACATCTCTTTAAAGCTTTGCTCCCACATATGTACTGAACAACGGAATCGAAAGGATAAGTGAGAAGCTTCAGGTATGGTTTTCTAGCATGCGAGCGATTAAGTTGCGAAATTGTGGGATTGAGGGCCCGCGTGCGGGATTCCAAAGTAATATCCAAAATAAATATAGAGCAAGTGCGTGCCCACACCGTTTGAAAAATTCCAGACTCTGTGTATACCGTGCTCGGGATATCGCGCATGCTATATTTAGCAAGAATGAAAACCACTTCTCATTGTTTTCTCTGGGCGAGCCAGGTGGTGAGCAATAACTAGGTAGATTGACTAACCTCTCATGGAGAGCTGCACGCACAGATACCCGGCTGCGGTGGCTCTAATTCGCTCGCTTGTGCGATTTGTATCGTCAATGGGCTTTTTTGTTGCTCCTCACCAGTGAAAATACGGGACTATCATTCATGACGGATTCAATCTGCATGAAAAATCACACGCGAGAGGATGGAATATATAAGGGAAGGCTCGCAAATGAGTATAGCATTCTGCAAGGCAAGACGTGATCGATGACTGCTGTTACGAACAACGCGGGATACGTGAACGCACAACAATAGTGAGCAGCCAGTGGAAGTGGATAGCAACAATGCACACAGAACCGCTACGCCATAACGACGCATAAGATCACTTTCAAAGTTTCACTTCCACTTGGGCGACCCCGTTTCTTTGCACATTGATTGCAGTTTCTATGAAACAATCTTTGACGAATCTCAAACGCCATGTCCCAAACCACACAATGCGAGTGCGGCTGAATTGTGTAATTTGGACAGCGTTCATGTTGCCGTAATGTTTTCCGCACGAGCAACGCAGCAAACAGGGCGTATTTCTGGTTTACGGCCAGCTTTGCTTTGTTCGACTCGCTCTCCATCTTACAAGCTATTTGATTATTAATCAAGCCGGTTTTTTTCTTATTCCCCCTATCAACTCAACCTCACATGCAACATCGAATTTCACAAGGAGGCGGATGTCACTACACACAAGATAATGACCACGTGTCACATGGCAAAAGACTGACCGCGTAGTCGGTAAGGTAACGGTAGCACTGCGCGTGTAATCCATGCATGCCTACAGATTAATCAGTCCTGATTTACGGTATCAGCGCCCTCAAGTTTGTGTCACATGAAGCGCCACACACTCTATAGGGTGCATCTGGGTCATCTATTACTTTTGCTAACGACAGTGCATAAACCACGTACATACACCTGCGTTTTCTGCGTGCCGAGTTCCAGCATTTCGAGGAATGGAAAAAGCGCCGATAGAGGCTTTAGAAACATGTAAAGCAGCAGGAAGGGCGATGGAACATCATGCGGGCAGCGAGCAAGAACCCTTCAAACATGTGATCCGCAGGTCGCGTGTTCGATGCCCTGTCCTTGATGCAAAGTAATTTAACCGCCATTAAATAATTTAACCGCCTGAGTTTACACTTTGCCTTGTATGCGCTCTTTTTTTTTCATTTAAGCTTACGTGCAGGTTTCACTCGCTTTTGATCCCTTTTTAAGGCGACTCATCCCTTCCCTACTCGAGGCTGACGTGGACCACCGGACCCAAACACTTCCGTCCCCTGTATCGATTCCTCGTGCAGCACATTGAGCCGTTCTAGGAAATTTTTTAACCCCAAAGCACCACATGAAAACGTGGTATCAGCGCCAACGGCTTTGATGAAGAGCCACTTATAAATAAAGTTGATATCTCCCGCTCTCTCTCTCTCTCTCCCCACTTTCACGCAGACCAGTCTACTTCCACGTTGCTAACCTTTCTTGAGAAAGTCGTACCTATATAGGGATAACTATTCTGCTACCCTATTTCCTGACAGCGCATACCGCCTGCCTTCGTGGCTTGCTTTTGCGGCGCAACCTTTTTCAGAGCATGATCACTACGAGTTCATTTGTACTCGAACAGGTTCCTGAAAACGACCACTGCGTCCGATAATTCGCTTGAGGCATGCTCCCGTTGCGCCAAACAAGCGAGGCTGCCCGGCTTGAGTCGAAGGATAAAGAGAAGCGCGAGGTGGCACCACGCCCTTCTCAATCGTCGGCGGCGCGCTGCAAATAAGCGACGGGCAGTGCGAGTTCTCCATGCTGTTCCGTTACACAGGCCCTGTCCGGCAATGTTTGCTTCTACGTCCTCGTCTCCGGACGGTCAGATATCAGGTCTCCAGAACCGCGGATTCCTTAGGGAAATGGAGTCTGCGCCGTGTCCCAAAACCCAGACTCCGAGGCCTCTAACGCTGCCGGGTCTGCAAGACCTCGGGGAAATCACGACCGCGGCATGGCTTTGTCAGGCTCTCCACTCGCTCGCGTCCATGTTTCGCCTTATTGACTGTATTTCAAGCTACAGCGGCGCGGCAGTGACGTAGGCAGCGGCCGCATTCGATGCGCAAGAAAGGGATTCTCACCTCGCGACCATCCCTTTTTTCGTGTCACTCAGAACAAGTTTGTGTTTACGAGGCCCCTTCGAAAGCACTTCGTTCGACGTGGACTCTCGGCTTTCCTTGTCGAGGATGCCTTCTCACGCGAAGGAGCGATCCGAGTTCCGTGTGGCTGCCTCTCATGCGCTCTCTCTTCGGTGTTTATGACTAAGCGTTCGCCATCCTGCCGAGAACAAGTTTCCCAACCGTGTTCAGGCATGCAGGAAATGGCGGACGCCGCCGTGTTAAATAAACAACAGTTTTGTTTTGGTACGCCTGGGCGCAGGCGCGAGAGAATTGAGAGCGGTTCGAGAGGTGTACCGCCAACGTAAACAGGACGAACCACTTCATTGTTATGTCTTAAAACCTGCGCCTGTACCTGAGACGCGTGCACGAGTAATGGATTAACCATTTTTCTGCGTAAAGAAGGCTGTTTTTGCCCTGCGGGTCTGGTGTGGTGAGTAGAAAAAAATCGACTCTTGAAGCGGAATCAAAACTATTAAAGAAATGAATAGATTAATTATTATAGTTGTCATTGATAGATTCATTGCTAGATCACGTGTGCAACGTCTGATAGCTACTGGAGCATTGCGGAATAATTTTGATCAGATGGAAGAGAGATGGAGAGATAGAAGCAGAGGAGAATAAAGACAGGGAGGTTAACCAGACGCACGTGTTGTTTGCTACCCTGCACTGCGGAAAGGGAACATAGGGTTTCTTAATGCGCACATAAATAAGAACATCAGAGAATTTTCGCGATTACGTCGCCTTAGAACACGACTGTTGAACATCGAATACTTGAAATAGCAGCAAGAAGGTGCGCATATTATTAGGTTCGAGCTAATACCAAAGTTAAGACGGGAGTTTAGTTCCGTAGTGTGAACGTTAAGCCCTTCCATGAATTCGAATTATATACAGAGAAATAGAGAAAGTTTCCACGCCATTCTGAATTGCAGCTGATTGTCGCTGCTCATGAACCACGGACTTCATGGCGCTGTGAACGCGTTCAATTTAAGATGCATTATGTCCACGGAGGACGAAATAATTGGCTCCAACGAATCTTCGTCGTCCAAGAACATGAAAAAGGAGCGTTCATCTTGTCCTTAGACTGAAACCTTTGCATTCTGAACGAAGTCTATTGTGAGCGCGGTTGACGTGCATTTGCACAGTTCCGAAGTCACTGCTTCTTCTATGAATAAAATGTGGCTCCATCTACAAAAAAGTGGTCAGGCTCTTTAAAATCAGTGCAGTAAGCCTATTTCGAGTCACATTATCTCAACGTATTAAAGAAAAGACATTTTACAAAATATTTCTTTATGAATAAAATATTTCCGCAATTTCAATCATACTGCTGTTCCAGGTGCAAGTTTTGCATATCGATTCCAGTCGTCTTTGTGCAATCTGAGAAAAACAAAAAAAAGTATTTTTATCATTCGCTGAGTTCACGCACTGCAACTGAATTTCGATTATTTGTAGTGTACAAAAGCCCGAAGTTGGACTTCATGTCCTGCAATAGAAAATATATCGTACTGTGATTGGATTATTGTGCAGAATCCTGGAGAGAAAAGTTAGCGAGAAAAAGGAACATTTTTGCAGCATAGGTGCACAAAATGGCAAAAAGCAATGTCAAACGAGAGTATAATAATCAAGTAAATGCGTAACAGCTGTAGATTATAATTCGATAGGCTAGAACACGCTAAGTGCGTTAACAGCTCGCTTGGCTTATCAGGGTACGACCAATGCCAGTTTCTACGAACATTAGTGAAGAGAGTAGTTGTAGCATTCATTCTTCGTTGTAGCATTCAGACTTCGTTTCGCGGTGGACAGTACCACTCGGTTCTTTCAGAAGCCTTCCTATGCCAGCGTGGTCACGTTCGACTTGTTCGAGGCTCGAAACGGCAGAGTGATGTAGACAATTTGGTTATAAAGAATGTTAGGCGTGATCCTTGGGTTTCAGCAATGATCATGACAGTTTTGAAAATTGGGTATACTAAAGTGTGCCCTTAAAGTAATTTGTTACCGCGTTTTATTTCTCTTTCACACCAGACTAAACGGTTGAGAAAATGTGGCCTGGTGGATTGAATCTTCTTTAGTTTCCACTTTTTTTTTAAAACCATGTTCCGCGTGGCGCCTTCAATTCTCAATATTTTCTTGGTTTCTTCGTGGAGTACGGACAAATATAGCATGTTTTCTTTTACAATATGTCTACACGTGACAGCACAGCATTCCAAATACTTTTGCATATCCTTTCGTCCATTCTCTACTTCTTTTTTTTTTAAATTTTGTCCTCACGTATTTGTGCCCGAATAAAATGAGGCTTACCATAGATGGTCTGAGTAGTAAATGTGGGTCCGACACCCGACAATAGCCTCATTACCAGGCCGACATATTATAGAGGACTGTGCCTCGGAGCCTGAAAGCATTCGAGAAAAAGACACGAAGATGGGGAGAGACGGGGGGGGAAGGGGGGGGGGGGAGGGCAGGAGGTGCAGCATGATTAGGTAGCTCTGACAGCGCAAACAAACAAGTACGTCCGCATGCATTAAGCATGAAAGTTACCTCCACATAAACGCAACAATAGCGACGCACTCTTTATCGACGGCTTGCTAACACACACTGACAGCTGCACTCTCTCAGGCCTTTTTCGTGCGAAGTGAGACTGGCTTATCGACCTGAGAGACGCACTGCACGAGTTTCAGGAAGCGGGCAACTTTTTGTACAAAGGTTTGTTCGTGGTGTTGCGAAGCAGTGAATCTACAGAAAGTAACACACTGTTGCATTCAGGCAACGCTGCTTACACACGATGGTTTTTCTGGAACACCACTGGCCATGCAACTGATGTTTAGGTTTTGCATTCTGATATTGCAAGACACGTATACGGAATACAAAGGCAGCATTATTCGTCAGCACCAGTGATAACGTCGTACCGCAAATGCTATGAACAAAGGTTGCAACGTAATCTTTTTTTTCTCGTGCAGTAATGAGGGAAATAGAAGGTGCCAAAAATATAGAATGCACTATGCTACTGTAAATATCGGTATTGTGAACTGACGAATTCTGTGCGAGTGTGCGAATTGCTTACCAAACATTTTCGCGACATACGTTCTACGAATGGGCACGTTTCTGAACCCGAGAACTGAGCACCGCCTGTTACACAAAGTGTGAGAGTGCTGAAAGAGCCAGTATTGGTGGAACGGAACGTGCCGAGAGAAGTGGTTGTATAGCAGGAGAGGAGGTCAATCGGGCTTCTGCGCGTTCTCGAATAGCGGCGCGCTGAGTTCCCTAGGCAAACCCCCTAGGTTAGGGACCAAGGGGCTCCTCTCCTGCTGAATTCTAGGGATGTCCAGGCGACTGCCCTCTCGATCATTCTCTAGATCCCCATCGTTCTCCCCAGGGAGCTGCTCGAGGTGGTGCGAGGCCGAAAGCTGCATGCCGCCACCACCGCGGCGTCATCCCTGAGGCACGAATCACCTGAACGTCGTCTTTCAGCGACCTGAGAAGACTCATTGCTGCAATCGACTAAAATTCTGTCGCCTACGTTCCATCTTCTCAAATGACTGTCCCTCACACGGCTGCATTTTGGGCGGCGTTTATGCCCTGCTACTTCTGCTGATAGCGTTGTTGATCCCTGGGCAACAGTGGCAGCAGCGGGAATGATGGTGGCATCGTTGGCACTACGACAAGTGCTGCACGCCGCACGCTGTGTGTGCTTCCTCGCGCGCTCGTATTTCTCAAGGTCCGCGAAGTCATCTGCGCAGTATCGGTGCCTGGCTCCTGCGGAAGAACCGTGTGCGTGCGTGTCCGTGTGTCACTGTGCTCTATGACAGGCGGTGATTGATGAAGTGTCCCGAATCGGCAAGCGAGGACAGGGAAGCCCGACAACGTGAGGTGCGTTGATGGCAGATATTGTGGCAGTGACCCCTCGGTCTTCTGATTACCTGGAAGTATGGCATGTGCTGCGTGAGGCGGCGCTGAAGTTTCGTCTAGAGAGTAGTTCGCTACATCTCATAAATAGCTTGAAAACTACATTGGCTAACCACGTCGTATAGTGTTTCTTTGTAGAGAGTGAACTGGCAGATGTCGCCAACAAAGCAAAAATGGCATATTTGTTCATGATTGCCACGAAAGCGTGCCCTTGAAGGGGTCGCGTAGAAGAAACATCGATCACGTGATGCTGAGGTACTGCCGCTTCGAGGCGGAGCGGCAGTACGATTGCAAGAGAAGGAGAGAGAATGCCAACATGTCGTGTCGTGCTTTGTTTCGCGAAGAGTACCAATATACAGCTAAAGCGCATTCTTTAGAGCCAGATTTCACGTAGAAAAAAGAAAAAGAAGTGATTGCGGCTGCGACAGTTTTGCAATGCCATACGCAACAAACAAAAGTTCTCGTTCAGCTGCACAGGCTTTAAGACAAGGCGACTAACTTTCAAATGAATACGTTGTTTAGAAGACGCCACATGAATTTACTTTGATTACGAAGGTGTGACATTGCTTCAGATCACTCACCTTTAGATTATATTTAACTGATCACCGCTAGTACATAACTGATCCAGGGCCTTTGAAAAAAATTCCATATGCGATCAACTCCAGCATTTAAAGCTTCATCAGTGTAGTCTCGCATCATTCAAATATATGTGAATTTTTACGTTTGAACAGTTCATCAATATATTAGTTTCTATAACTGCAAGAAAAATATATCTTGACCGTGACAGATTGCTCACCTGTTGTAACCAATAGACTGTCTAAACCCCATGTTGTCTGGAGCAATTATTATCGATTTAACACAAATAATATTGCCAAGAACGTTTCTAACTTTCAAGAACTTTCTGTATAGGCCTAGTTGGTGGACATTTGACAAATATTTTTAAGGCGCAAGCATGAGATACGGCACAAAAGGAAGGTCAAACACAATATGACCTACCTTTTGTGCCGTGCTTCTTGTTAGCACCTTAAAAATATCTTCCCAACTTTGTTCCGCGCTAAAGGCATGTTTCTTTCATTTGTCTTGTTCCCACAACAAATGTTGTGTTTGGCCGAATCGACATCAATTTAATATTTATGTAGCATTTATTGCTTGATGAACATCTCATAATTTGTGAGAACAAATTTATTTTAAATTATTCGCTTGCTACAATGCTTTGTCTTTAATTCCGAACCCTTACTGCAGTTGTGTTGATGGATATAAAGCGTTGGAGCTCATACACACACCACAAATGTGTAATGCAAATCCAAGTAAGGAGTAACAATAAACTCTGGTATTTCAAATACATTCCAACATGAGCCTGTTTCCTCGTCTAGGGAGCGCACGACCGGCGCAAGTGAGGGGTATAGACGGAGGTATAACTGGCTACATAGCTAGTATAGGCGTGTTTCATGCCTATACTTGTTTATTTCGCTCTGATTTGTTTTTGTGCACCTTCTCCTCCCTCCCAGTTCTACTCGCTGCTTCCTTATTTCCCTACTGTTCCCTTGACAACCGTACTCTTTTCTGATCACAATGATCAATAGCTCAGTTTGTGGTTTCTGCAAGTGCAGCAACACAATCGCGGCGGAAATTAAAATTTTTGCAGACTGGCCTAAATGAACATCAGCGCTTGCGGCTATAAAGGTGCTTCCGCTTTGTTTAAGAGAGACAGCAGTGCGTGACAAGTTGGGGTTGCGCACTGTGTGACGTTGAATGTATTAGATGGACGTTGACACTGCGTATGACTATGTGGCGCAGACCCGTGTGACAGCGACCACAGGGCTAGTTTTGTATCGCCTTTAATTTTCTTCTTTTTCTCTCAACTTTCGCACCCCTTTCCCTCTTCCGCGGTACAGGGCAGCCAACCGGAGATATCTTCTGGTTAACCTTCCTGTCTTTCATTTGCCTTTATCTCTCTCTTTTCTTTGTGGCACTCGCTGAAAATTTCTTCACATCGTTAAAACTATCCCGCCGCCCCCCGCGCATTGATAATACCTTTGTTTCAAGGGACACATGTTCATGCGTTGACCACGCCTTCATTTCGGTCCTGCCTTTCATCCTCCTATTCTCCTCTTCCTCTCTCCCATTGTAGAGTATAGCTGACCGGACGCCTTTCTGGTTAAGATTTGGACTTTATCTTTTTTATTTTCTCTATTTGTCTATAGTTTCTGAGAGACCACAGGCTGAGGATTAAGCATGGAGATAGAGAAGGAAGAAAAAAAAGACCGGCCCTTTCTCTACTGGAAAATGGTGGTAAACGAAGCTTATCCTGCAAGCACCTGACCTTAGTCATGGTTAAGTAACCCACAGGTAACGGTGCCGGATTGCATCGGCCTCCCGCTCCCTCAGCTCGTGATTGTCTCGTTGCTGTCGGATATCCTGGGCTCGGGCGGCTCTAACGACTGAAAGGGCTCGCCATCGGCGCGCCGATGGCGAGCCCTTTCACGGGCGAGTTCTCACCACCGCTCGCCGGACGCTGCCCGTTCCTCGGGGGAACGGACAACGCGTGGTCTTCCCATCCGTTTTCCGAGACTGAACTGAACGGAACCGAAGCCGGCGCAGCGCGCGCGACACTCTTTCCTGCCCTTCGCACTTCGATAATACACTTCGACATTTCCTTATAGTAACGTTTCCGAAACTATAACATATGCATATGTTTTGTAAAGTGAGGTACTTACTTCGTTCGTTTTCCCCTCATAACTGATATAGCAATTCACAGAGCGGGGTATGCAAAGTTAAAAACAATTTGAATTTGTCTTTCTTTCTCTTTAGCTATCGCAAGTTCAATGAATTTCGAGGGCGTGATGAACACTTTGTGGCGATTCATAATAAGAATTTATCCTTTCTCTCTTTTTTTTTTGAAGTGCCATAAGTTTCGTTGAAAGCGGTTCAGCGATTATGTAATAATAACACATAGTTAAGAATATATAAGCATATGGAGAGAGGGATACACCGGAAGAGAAGCAGAGAGGCGCTCTTCAACGAAAAATGGAGAGGCTTGCCAAATATGCTACTGAATATGATGGCGATGATAAATTAAATGGTGCTCTCGGGCACTTAAAACCCACGTCACTTAGTGCACACATGCCGCACTCATAACACAACATACAGTATTATGGTATCTCTTTGAGACCAGTGCATTTCAGAAATGTTAAAGGCACCTTTGTTCCATCTTAGCGGAGGGAGGGTTCCGTCTTAACGAAAGAGTGCGCCAAGAAGCCCTAGACGAGAAAGATAGAAACGACTAACACGGGCTTACTCTTTCTCGTCTACGTCTTTTTTGGCACTTTTTCGTTAAGATGGAACCACACCAATTCACCCAGCTCTCAGTTTTTATGGACTGCTAGGGAGGGATTGGATGAAAGCTTTTTGCTAACACAGGTGATTTTTTCTTGTGCCAGGACGTACACGAGGCGAGCCTTTCGTAATATCCGCTACAGGCAGATGGTGCCAAAACAATCAGGCGTTGCACACCATTATTACAGTGAAGTGTGTTGAAAGCGGCACCTTTTCGTGGTAAGTAAAAAAACATATCAGTAACGCCGTATATGCATATTCACCGCCACCATAAACGTAGCAAGGTGTACCCTTCCACCCGTCGATCACGTCTTACACTAATTAAAATAATGAAGGCTTGCTGTTAAGAACAGATTGATGCAAGCCTATATGCAGCCCTCGCTGTACAAAACGATAGGCAGTGCCATCATTCATGCTATAGGGGAAGCATTCAATGCGTAGAATTCGAGGGACAGAAGTGCAAGCGGTAGCTATTCAAAAACACACATCGGTCATAACAGTCTAAGAGGGCACACTAGTAGCGTGGAATAATAAGTGAAAGCTTTAGGCGGGACAGTGAGATGGACAGGTAATAGGTGCTACAGGTTCCTTGTCTGCCTCACTGTCCCGTCTAAAATTTGCACTTATTATTCCACACAGGAATGAACAACTAGAACAGCAACATATTATTTTAAGGGATAGAAGTAGCAACAGCAGTATGAATATGACAACTCTGAAACTGAATAAGAAAAACTTTAGCTCTTCGAGGTGATCGTTGTACTTCAACATGTGGTGGTTCAAGTGGTTTCAAGTGAAAATCTCGTCGCCGCAAGAAGACAGTTGAAATTTTGCTCCTTTAGTATTTTGAAATAAATAAATAGATAAATAAATAAATAAATAAATAAATAAATAAATAAATAAATAAATAAATAAATAAATAAATAAATAAATAAATAAATAAATAAATAAATAAATAAATAAATAAATAAATAAATAAATAAATAAGCGTTGGCCATTGACGCACACTATACTGGTGCTGAGTGCTATGGCTTGAAACATATGGTGAGAGAACGAAACGAAAAAGAATGAAACCAGCGCCCGGCAACAGGACAAGGAGGAGGGAGCTGCCTTGAAACTCATGGTCGAAATAGAAGATTAAAAGAAACAAAAACACAGAAGAAACACACCGCGAAAGAAACGATATTGCTTTTTTTTTTCGGGAAAGCCCTAGTTGTTGATTCAGGTCTCGTCTACGCTGTTTGTCTTGGAATAAAGTGTCAAGGGGCCTTAAGCTTGTTCATGGCGTCGGTGTTTCCAAGCTAACTTGTATACAAGTGCAAAACGCAGGCAAGTACTTGAACGTTTGAGAGTACCATCGGAATTGTTTGCTTGTTTAGACGGAGGACTCTTACAATGGCGTGGTAGCTAGACCCCTCCCCCCGTCCGCGTTGCAATGTTACTGCAGACGGGATTAAGTGCTCAGACGGCTCTTTTTATTAACGCAAAGCTTTCTTTTCGAACACAGTGACTGATGTGCCGGGGGACCTTCTGTACCGTTGCACTGCAGTGAATTACGCTAATTATCGAATGTGTTATAACCTGAATATGGTAGTTGTCTGTCATGAATTCGTGTTATTATGCTGTTTTTTTTCTGCGCAGATGGCCTTTCCTTTATATTGCAGTTGAAATGTAATAAAAGATGCGAGGAGAGTGTGTTGGGTGGCTAGTTGGTAAGACATCTTTTGTGAACTTAGACTGTGCTAGGGACGAGACACCGAGGTAGATGACGACAGAACGTTTTGTCTTCCCTCCCTCTAAGTTGACAAAAAATAATAAAGAATGGTTGTTAGTTAGTCAGTGCAGTGCCTGTTATCTGCCTTTAGGTCCCGTCTTTTGCGCTGTTTGATTCCCTTCCACACGCGCCTACCGGCCAAGATTATAACACCCCTATGTAAAACTTAATCTGCAGAAAACTAAAGTAATGTTTAACAGTCTCGGAACAGAACAGCAGTTTACGATAGATAGCGAGGCACTGGAAGTGGTAAGGGAATACATCTACTTAGGGCAGGTAGTGACTGCGGATACGGATCATGAGACTGAAATAATCAAAAGAATAAGAATGGGCTGGGGTGCGTTTGGCAGGCATTCTCAAATCATGAACAGCAGGTTGACACTATCCCTCAAGAGCAAAGTGTATAACAGCTGTATCTTACCAGTGCTCACGTATGGGGCAGAAACCTGGAGGCTTACGAAAAGGGTTCTGCTTAAATTGAGGAAAGAAGAATGATGGGTGTAACGTTAAGGGATAAGAAAAGAGCAGATTGGGTGAGGGAACAAACGTGGGTTAATGACATCTTAGTTGAAATCAAGTAAAAGAAATGGGCATGGGCAGGACATGTAATGAGGGGGGAAGATAACCAATGGTCATTAAGGGTTACGGACTGGATTCCAAGGGAAGGGAAGCGTAGCAGGGGGCGGCAGAAAGTTAGGTGGGCGGATGACATTAAGAAGTTCGTAGGGACAACATGGCCACAATTAGTACATGACCGGGGTAGTTGGAGAAGTATCGGAGAGGCCTTTGCCCTGCAGTGGGCGTAACCAGGCTGCTGCTGCTGCTGCTGATGATGATGACGTAAAACTTGGGACACCAAGTATGTGCGACTGGGCAAGTTCCGCTGGGCATCTTATCAATTTTGGGCCAATCCGACAGAATGGATATGTGCAATGAATCCACATATATATATATATATATATATATATATATATATATATATATATATATATATATATATATATATATATATATATATATATATATATATATATATATATATATATATATATATATATATATATATATATATATATATAGAGAGAGAGAGAGAGAGAGAGAGAGAGTGAGAACGAGAGGGAGAGAAAGCATGCATCGAAAGGCAAGGAGACTAACCAGAGGCAGTTCCAGTTGGCTACCTTGCACAGGGGGAAGGAAGAGGTCGGAGAAAGAAAAAGAAAGAGAGAGAGAGAGAGAGAGAGAGAGAGAGAGAGAGAGAGAGAGAGAGAGAGAGAGAGATTGAAATGAAGTCGGGTGGAAGTTCTCAGTGGAAGGTGTCCTTAGTTCAGAACTCCTCCGAGCCATGCAATGTATTGAGCCGGACTGGATAACCCTGCGTTAGGCTTCGATGCCGGATTATCTGGCCGGATCAAAACATCGTGCGGCTACCATGAGTACTGAGCTAAGGACTGCGTGAGATGCGTTGAGTTACAAAGAAGTGAAGGCGTTTCAGCGAACATAGAAAGAAAGCGTCGGTTATCACCGATTCACACATATATGTATGGTATCAACCAATTCCTCGTTTAGAATATTCGCTGGAATCTCAGTTCTGAATACGAAGAACACCAAGTGTTGTACCAACGACGTAACGGCGCTAGAGGGCATGATATTATGGTATACAGTATAACGCCGTGTACAACGGCATTATATGGGTGTCAGTGGAGTTAAATCATGTTCTATTTGAAGCAGAGTTGTTTTAACGGGCTTATTGATGACGGCATTATTTCATGTATAGTGCACAAGGAAAGCGTGTTGAATTATTTACTTTTTGTTTGTTTCTGTTTTACCAAGACTCGTAAGCAATACATATCGAAAGTTCAGGCATGCTAGCTTAGGCGAAGGTCTTTCTTACCAAGCCATTCTCTCCTAAGCATACCGGTCGATTGAACGCTCTCATCCCGAGGCTCCTATTACGGCGTCTGAAGCTGATGGATGGTTATTGGTTCCCGTGCTGAATAAAGAAGGCGACGAAGGATAGCTTTTTTGTTTACTCAGCAAAGCTTCATGGTTGCTTCGACAGTCTTGTACGCTCGCAAACTAATTAAAAGCGAATGGTAACGCTATCGGACACGAGAAGACGGTTTGCCATCTGCCGATTGAATTATAGAGCGACGTATTTTTCAAGGCGCTGTGCTACTTGGCGGCTAAAGAAGAGGCAGGCCTGCCCGCGGACGTAGCGTTCAAAGCTTCTTGCCACAAGAAAAATTAAATTGTGGGATTTTACGTGCTATAACCACGATCTGATCATGAGGCACGCCGTAGAGGGGGACTCCGCAATACTCTGAACCATCTGGATTTTTTTAACGCGTACCTTAGTCTGTGTACACAGGTGTTTTTGCCCCCATCGAAACGCGCCCGCCGTGGCCAGCATTTGATCCCACGATCTCGTGCTTGGCAGCCCAACACCATAGCCACTAAGTAACCACGGATGAGTTTTTTTCCCCGCAAGTATTACAGATTAATGAAGTATGGTCCAGCAATGGTGCTGGGACCACAGACGCTACCGCGCGAGGATCAAAGGCGGGCTGTAGAAATGAGCGCTTTCGGCGGTCGCCATGTCTTTATGTACAGAAAGCACTGACGCATCCCTGAGCTTACCGTTTGACCAGTTCGCGAGAAGTTGTTGAATCTGAATTTCTTCTCCTTGAACAATATATACAGGGAAGGAGTAGCCACAGAAAGCTACTCAGATAAGCAGCTTGACCTAAATATCTTCTAAATTCTAGTTTTCTTGCGAAAAAAAGAAGAGGTTCTCTCACACTCCTGACCATTCCTTCCCTTTTTATTTCTTTTCTTTTTTCGCATGGAACCAAAGTCACGCGCAAGCTTATACTAGTGTGACTGATAACACACGAGGATCAGCGTTATAAAAATCGTAACAATAAAATATTGCCACTGCCCTTTATGGCTGGTTGCATGAACACATGTCGCTTGCCCAACGTATACACGGGAAAACCAAAGAAGCGTCTCATTTTTGCCTCAGTGCTTTATATAATGATTTGCTGTTATGCCTGTAGTGTCTGAAACCGGCTCTTGACTAAATCGTCGATCATATATGTGGTAGCGTCACCCTCGTCATTATAATCATAACGTTAATCATAATTTTCATAGGTGCACAGTAGGGGACAGTATTAGCTGCTAGATTTTCGAGTACGCACTTGCGAAGTCTCGTATAAGGGGTATTTTGCTATCACCATGATGCATGGCGTCTAGCAGATTGAATGTTATCTCTTATCTAGTGATAAGGGAGGACAATTATATTTATAATGCCGAATGCTTCCGGACCGTGGTCTTAATATAGCGGCGTTACCGTTTACGGGCGGCTATAAGAGGAACAAATAAAGAAGAAACGAATTATACTCATCCGTGCCGCTTTCCAAAGCAGAATCACCCACCGTTCCCCTTTCTTTTTCCCCCTATTTTCTCTCTGCGTAACACGTTTACTTTGCAGTTGGGCTTTCTCGATCTTCTAAACAAACGAAGCTGCCAACTCTGCGAAATTGCAATTGATATGTGTCAAGCCAAGCGTCCTCTTTCTTTCTTTCTTTCTTTCTTTCTTTCTTTCTTTCTTTCTTTCTTTCTTTCTTTCTTTCTTTCTTTCTTTCTTTCTTTCTTTCTTTCTTTCTTTCCAAGGCTAGTAGGCTGCATCGCTTCTGCTTGGCCCTTCCTTATCGCATTACCAATTTTACCAGGCTACTCTGCTCTTCAGAGTCCGGTTTCCGGATCCCGCCACCGAGCAAGGACAGCCGAGTGGCGATAGCTCTTATCTTTAGACGCGACCCTTCAGCGTAGCTTCGATTTTGCACCTCACTTGCCGCCTACAACGTCAAGTCAGTGCCTTCGCAGTGTCGGCACTTCGTGTCAGTTGTTTCATCGGTTAGATACGTCCCTCCGAAGTCAGGTCTGAAACGAATGATAGCGTTTTCAAGTCGGACGCCAACGCAATCGCAAGTGCAAGATGTACTTTCTTTTTTATTGTAGGCAGCCATTCGCCTAATATTCTTGCATTAAAAAGAAGCTTTGTGTCTGGTAAAAGAAGAGAAAGACTCATAAAATTTGGAATGTTAAACCGAACGTAGCCAGACACCTAGCACGGCAATACACGTGATTAGGGTGAAAGATGAAAATCAAATAAAACCACTGAAAACAAAGATAAAGAGGAAAATAAAGTAAAAATTGGTTATAGAACTCGCTGGCTGGCTGGCTTGGCTTGGCTTGGCTGGCTTGCTGGCTGGCTGGCAATCATAATGTACTAGAAATTTTGAGTACGATAAAGTTGAAAGAATATTAGGACCGTTTTATCAGAGTGGTGTTTCGCCCACTCTGTTCAAACTTCACGCGATGAGGCACTGCAGAGAGCTGCGTTGATATCGAATTTTCCGTGAGCGTTTCTCCGAGTGAGGAGGAAGCATACAGTCAGCTTGGCCTCTAAACGACAAAGAAATCAAATTTCCGCCCTGTCACGCTCCACGCAATAGGCCAGGCAGCGGAGCGAAGCTAACGTTCTGCATTTCGCTGCTATATGATCAGCCTTGCGCGCATGCGCACTTGCGTTCCCGCTTAGCGCATGTATGCGACTCGTCATGATTCACCGCTCTGGGCGACGCGGAAGCTAAACGTTTAGTTGAAACTCGCTCGACTCCGTGTCCAAAGCGGCGACGTGCTGATGAGCCCAAATTATGTCTGCCATGTGCTCGCGAACACTGCACGTGTGGCTCGTCGGTGTTGTAGATTGCTGAATTTTAAATAAAAGGGGACTGACGAAATTGACGTTGAGCCGAATGAGATCAATGCATGCAAGATGGCGTCTATCACGGCCAGGATGCGTGGAACATTCGCAGCAATCATCCATCTCGCAAAGTGTTCTGCTCTTCACTTAAGCTTCTACGTACAGGGAACGCAAGGAACGCACCACGCCACAGAAAACTAGCCGCTACGTCCCGTCGAGAGAATTGCACGCTCATGGGTTCAGCCCCTACGGTAAGTTCCAGCCATTTAACGTCGCCCAATAAACGCAGTAGGCGGGCAAGCACTGCGGCACGAATAGCAAGTAGAAAGGGAAGGTACAGAGACGAGGGAGGAGGAGGAGGAGGAGGAGGTGGTGGAGGAGGAGGGTTGTTGCTTGCTGCAGGCAGATCTAGCCTTCCAAAAAATAAATATTATATTCGAAATTTTGTCGCAGCGTAGGCCGCATAAATCACGTATTTTAAATCCAGCTGAGTATGAAGCGCGGAAAGAACTGCATGAAATCTATACAAAAAGTGTATCTTCCCGAACAAGAAAAAGAAACAAAACGTAAAAAAATATATCCAGTTCTTACGACCTTCGCAGCCATCGCACTGTCGCGAAAGTTTTCCCCATTACTGGTTGTGTTGTAAATCATACTGGGGAGCCAATTACACGGGCTGCGCGCGGTGACCTCTTGCTTCTCTGCAGCCAGACATCTTGGCTTTGAACGTCCGCTGTGCGACGAAGGTAGCGCACGCTCTCGTTTCCCAACTTTTATGCGCATGCGCCCCTTCCCCATCATCTGTCCGCCACAACCTTACGCCTTCCCTAAACTCGCGCTTCGCTTGGCATGTCACCCTTGAGGAAGTGGGGCAGACAGAGACCTCTGGGGGGCACGGGGGTTAGCGTTAAGCATCTCCTGTAGCTCGGTGAGGTGGTCCTGTTTTATGGGCTTGTTTATCACCTCGCACCCTCCCCGCAATATCTCTTGGAAGCAGCCGGGCCAAGGCCTTCATACTGCCGCAGGAACAGGACAAAGCGCTTATTTTTGCGGAAGACAGGGCTTGCTCATTTTTCGTATTTGGCTCGCTTCGAAACCTTTTTATACTTCTCTTGAGATTCAAAGTCCGAAAGGGCGATATAGAGTCTCTTTTCCAGGAAGGAACTATAATTTTTACGCTAACTGTTCTCTCACGCTCCATTTTTCCTCATCTCACTGTGAGCACAAGAAACATACGTAGATAAATCTGTATTCAAAGGCACGCTGCTGTCGCCTAATGACTTTGGAGAGAGAGAGACAGAGAGAGAGAGAGAGAGAGACAGAGAAAGAAACGAGAGGAAAGACAGGGATGTTGACCAGACACACGCCCGGTTTACTACCCTGCCACGAGGAAGGGGTTATATGGACGAAAAGAGATATATGAAATAGCGAGAGCACAGTTTCGCGCACACCTGAAGATTCGCAGCGTCTACACACGATCGCCAACAGCTGTCGACTTGAGGAACTGCAACAATGCTTTCGTGGCTTTCTGTGCCAAATGTGACCACGATGGCGATCCTTGGAACATGGTCGTACTAGTCGTTATGACTACGGAGTTCTGCTGCTAAGCATAGCGCTCTTATTCTGATCCAGTTCGATTCTCAATTTTAATTACTCGTGCATTCCTTGTAAGTACCCGTCCTGATCCACACGTTGTCTTGCACTGAGCAGGGTTATTCCTGGGCAGACGCGATGTATGCAGCGGTACTCTTCGACCAGCGAGTGATAGTGACGGCCGAACGTGCGTCGTTTTTCCCAAAAATTTATTATGTGCTTGTCTCGTGCGTCACTGATCAATCACTTGTGCTGTGAGTGGCATCCAGGCAAGTGGTTTGCTTCCGAGTAAGAAATCCATCAACCTAGTGTTCGTATTACTGATGCGGGAGGGGCTCCCGTTGGTTTAAAGGGATTTTCGTGTCCTTGCTCCGCTTCAACAATTTCGTTATCGTGTCTTGCTGACAGTGATGGAGCCTCTTAGGCCCTATGTAAAAAGGAGGCAGCGTTATAATGAACATTTTTGGACGTACAGTTCTGGTACATCTCGAATGTTGTCATTTTATTCTTCATGCACCACCATGATGCTTTAAGCAAATTAATATTGCAGGGATCAGAGTGGCGGAGGAAGGTTCACGAAAAGAAACATTGAGAGTCACCTGAACCACTTTTAGTGTTTAGCTAAGATATTTTATGACAATCATCACTGACATGATCTATGACTCCGTTTGACACGTATTTCGGCGTTAGCTTAATGCGCATTATTCTAAGATGGAGAATCTTACATCTCTTTTAATAAACTTGCATCATCTGCACTGTGAAGACAGGCGTAACGGACTTCGTGCCCCTTCAAGGGAGTCGACGTAATACATAAACGCGAGTGGAGCATTGTGAATAGAGCAAGCCGGCCCATTTCGGCTTACGGAAAGCGGATGTAAGCGGGAAACTACTAACTAACATGTCCTGCTATCCTTCCTCTAGACTTACGAAATCGACCATGTAAATTTTGAACTCATCTTCAAGAAAGGTTGGAATGAAGGAAATTCCTTCGGGCGGCGACGTTACGTCCTCCTCTACCTTCATAGCACGTTCTGCGTGACTTCACTCTTGTGTTCCTCAGCAGACACTTTCAGTTTACAAAGGGCGATCACTCTTTAATCTTCTTTGTTAAATGCAATAAAATGGGAGACAGGAGCATCAAGTTTATTTGTCGAACGGGTCTTAGACCGAGCCATCGTCGCTGGTAACACGCTGTCACATGGTGCTTCGGCGTTGAGCTTTAGGTGCACTTATTTGGGTGATGGCTGCTCCTTTTCAAATAACTTTAAACATTAGAGCACTTAAAAACCCTTATATTGAATCGAAATGTTTCAAGTGTGTGTGAAGGGGCAAGCTGAGCTCGCGATTGTTACGTGTAATAATAATAATAATAATAATAATAATAATAATAATAATAATAATAATAATAATAATAATAATAATAATAATAATAATAATAATAATAATAATAATAATACACACTTTCACTTTATTTTCTCGCACATGAACTAGTCCGGAATGCCACGTCACTGATTGAAAACACGTAGATGGAGAATTTGTGAAAGAACTTGCCTTCGCGAGGCTCACGTGCCACTTGCACATTAGACTCTCGCACTGATGGGAACGAGAAAGTTTTGCATTTACGGCTAAGAGAGGGTCCTAACCTCCGCAAAGCGAGGATGAAACGGATTTTACTGAACGGATACGGAAGCCGCACGGCGTTGAACGGTCGAGTGACAATCGATATGTCGATCGATTGACCGTTTTCACCAATCAAGGACAATGCCGGAGGTTCTGGGAGGCCCCGTTTACCGTTGCTCTTTTAGCCTGCCTCTCTTCCTGCCATTTGGGCAAATCGATTGAACGCCGTCACAGTCGATATGTCGGCGACGCCTCCACGGGCACGCGTGCGACATACGTGAACCGCTGACTGTCGCATATCACGCGCCCGAACGCTTAACCCATCTTCCCGTCTAGAAGAACCACTCGTAGAAAGCGTGAAATCAAGCAGTTTATGCAGAGCCTCAGATTGGCTTCGATAAGCGGCAGTGCGCATACCATAACACAACATACAAAGCAGTCCCTTAGAAAACTTTATTAACAAAAGACAGGACGAGTGAATTTCGTAATTTATATGTTTATTTTATATGTAGAAAAATGATAAGCTAGGTCTCTTTAGGACCAACAGTCTCAATTCTGACTTAATCTTTTTCAATGACAGCAGCCAAAGAGCTCTCGTGGCGTTTGGTGGATGCGGCGACGACGGCACACACCCTTGAATTTGAAGGTTGGAATTGAAGGTTGGTTTTCATGTCAAAACCACAATTTGAGTATGTGGTACGAACGTAGTGGTGGACACGGAATTCATTTTGACCACCAAGGAATCTTTAACGTGCCCCAAATACGCGGGACACGTTCGCTTTTTCATTTCACTCCCATCGAGATGCGGCCACATCAGTGCCAGCAAACGCACTCGGAAGTCTTCATCCGTGCTTCTCGGTGGCGACGTGGGCATTTTTTTCTTAAAACTTTATAGGGACGTGGCTACCGTGGCTGGGAATCGAACCGATGGCTTCTAGCTAAAAAATGATATGGTTTTTACGTGCCAAAACCACTTTCTGATTATGAGGCACGATGGCTTCTAGCTAAGCAGCGCAGAATGAGTAAGTATAGACCAAATACAAAATGAAAGCAATGAGTTCGAATGCCGGTCTATTGACACAACTCACTTTCTGGGTAATTTTTTTTCTATCCTTATTGCTCTTTTCTCAATTGCCAAAAGAAGACAGTCCCGATAAATTAGGCCGTTGGGACTGGTAGGGCCTGCTTACACTTAAAGATTCTTCTCTTTTGCACATTCTTGAAACGCGTAGACTTGAAAGAATCAGTTCCGACCAGAGAAGTGTTACCGATAGGGATGATGAGAACGGTGACGTCTGTGGAAGATGGCTTCTGTACATGTACTAAGCATGTACATGTACATATACTAAGCAAGCTAGCAATACCTTAGCGCATAGGGACGGCAATATGTGCGTCTCAGTGGAGAAGGATGACAGAACTAAAAGAGAGACATGAAGGAAAATGAAACTTGTAAATGCGTGAAATAATCTGTATTTCTCAAGCGCATTCCAAAAATATTTTAATAACAAATACACTGTCACCTAGAGGAACTAAAAGCAAGCGCTAAACACACGCGTCTATGGATGCGATAATGTGTTGCTCCTATTCTTCGTCCCTGTTTGTTTGCGAACAAAAAGTTTTAAGATGAATCTGTTCTAACTAGGCTGATTCACGGTTAAACCATTATAAACCATGATAAGACCCATCTAGCCCCTCATCACTCCTTATCATCCGTATGAACGCATTCACTACTCATTGACCACAGGCCACGTTTTTCCTTTCTAGTTTATTTTATACATTTATTTCTTTATAGCGATTAATCTTACCTGACAGACGAATGGATGGATGGACTTGGTTTTTCATTGGTTAGGCATAGAAACGCATACGCATTTAAAACGCTGTGCACTCTCCCTTCACATCTGAATGAGAGCCGATCTAGCTGGAGCCCACTGATAGCTTAGTTACTCTCTTCTTCTAATGTAGATGCGTTGGTCAACGCGTCAAGAAAAAAACTTAAGTCACATTTCGTAAATATAGCTTGATGTTCACAACGGTATGTACACAGTTGATCAGCAGAAATACTTATGCGTGTACGCAAAACGCTCGTGTCAGCAGTGCAAGCCAGAACGCTGCCTTGGCTCTGGCAGGAGCGATTGAACAGAGCATGACGCTGCGTTCGCGTGTCTCCTCTACTATCGGAGTAAAACACACTTCGCATCTTTGGAGGCCTTCTAATCATCCACGCAGGGGCTGTGCGCGCGTGGGAGATTACAGGATAGCACGAAAACGCCTACGCCAACGGTGACGGCGTTTGTATAAAGCGTCCGTATAAGTACTGCTGCAATAGGGCAGAGAAAGCTATGAAATACAAAAAAAATCACCGTTGACTCAGATATTGAGGATGTAATGCAGTAGTCATGTACATGGTGGTTGGAAGCTTTCTTGTATGGCGAGGCAAATAAAGAGCCAGCAAAAACTCGCATGCCTTTTTGAATCACTGGAAGGAGCCAACGAAACGCGATAACTTCAAAGGATCCGAAAAAAAAAATTAACGAGGGACGGAAGGAGGGGAAGAGTGGCAGACAAAGGCTTTCACCGCAATGACACAATAGGGAACGAATGACTCGGGTCAACACCCCAGCGCCTCCGCCCTGAATAAGCTTTTCCGGCAGTGCGGGGGGAAAGGCTCGCGATGTAAGGAAGGCTGCGCCGTAATTATATTTCGTAGAGCCGTGCCAAATCCAACCTGCACACTTCGCACCGGGAATGGGTGCCGGGAAATAAGGCAGCCCCCCGTACAGAGAGGTCTCTTAGCTTCGAGGGGGAGCAATATTGAACCGCTGATTCAAAGCTCCCCTTCTCCCTGGCGGATGCCAAGTTCACGCTCAGGAACTGTAATTACATTTGTGGATTGAGCCGGTCTATTAGAGAAGCTCTGCAACACTTCTCACCGGGGCGATATTTCGCAGTGGGGAACGCTCGGGCGATGTATTGCTAGGCGGTTTTTTTTTCTGACTTTGCTGGCGCGATAGACAACGGACAACTGTTGCAGTGCTTCTTATAGGGACTATTTAAATGTTCCAACGCAGTACAAACAATCGTGCTGTGATCCTCTTTGAGCTGACTTCCACGTGACACTGAGCGCTATCATCATTGCTTTTCCAAGAGTTCTGCAGACACACAGTAACGTCTTTAAACGTACTGCATGGTGCCCGCATATCAATACCGCAGTGTCAAATAAAGCCCACAAAGGGCGTTTTCAATTGTTAGAGAAGTACTAGCAAAAAAAAAAAGCTATTGGTCATGTGTCAATAAACTCTTTTTAATCTTTAGAACGTTATTGTTTAGTTTGTGCATAGCTGCATTACAAATGACACGTTTACAATTGCCTGTCATTGATGAATATAACCGATGGGAAATAGCGTCTTGAAGTGGTAGCGTACGGGGGCGAGAGCTGAAGCGAATCAGAAATATGAACGGAAACGAAAACTAAATGCAAGCAACTTACCCGTTGAAGATCTCTAGGACAGTCGAGTTGACCGCGTTCCCCTCGCGCCGTGGAATCCCTGCCTCAATGCTGCGCCTGCGATTGGACGTTCATGTGATCATTCAGTGGGTATATAGTGTGGTCTCGCATAACTCTGTGACTTCTTTTTTTACCACTGATCCTCTTCAATATCTGCGGAAGACATTTGCTTATATTAGGATCGGAATGTCTGTCTTTGTGCACTTTTTCTCACAGCTTGCACTTTGTTGATCGGTTTCTTTACATTTTTTTTATGTACTGGTACTGGCACGCGTACTTACTGCATTCTGTGCAAGGTTCAGGTTCAATGCGTCCGAACTGGATGGACCTCTTATACGTTTCTTCGCCGCGTGAGCTTATTACTGGTGGTTTTGGGACTGCTCGTTGAGTGATAGCATACTTCTTAAATTTACGTAATTCAACACTCGAATTATGAAGTTGCCAGACATAACCACCACTGACTTCTCCCCTATTCCTCCATGTCATTTACCAAATTTTTTTAGGCCTAATTGCTCCTGTTTTTGAGAGAGCAAGGGTGCTAAAACGTAAAGCTATTCCAGTCTGTTTCTAATGTGTTTCTTTTCTCTGAGCTCTCTGCAATAGGTAAATAATTTTTGAGGACCTGCCCACTTCGTCTGTCTGCTACGAGGCGACACGAAACTCATGAAAACACTCCAGCTCAAGATGACGCGTACAAACATTATGATGCATGATTAGGCCGAAAAAAGAAAAGGAAAACAATTCCTTCAAATTCTACAGCTTTGCCACCATTAGCCTCTTGCGATTGGTCAAAATGTTTTCAGGCCACGTCTACTTCACCTGCGTGTCACGTGGCGTCAAAATACTGCGAAAACTCACCCCGTTAAAGTTGAATTTACGCACTAAAGATTCCTTAGTTATGCCGAAGAAAACTAAACTTACTTTGGAATAACCGGAAAGTGGCGCCAATTGAAAGGAATAGAAGTAGGCAAGACTTGATTTATTTGTCTATAATAAAAATTTGACAGGGCAATATGACGTCGTTTAGTCCTTTCGGCACGTATACGACATCGCTCTGCCAAATCTTCTTCACTGAACGTCCGTTTTGGTGGCATTTTTAACGCCCTGTTGCACGCCGCCGCAGTCGTCGACAAGCCATTGTAAGCTATGCAAGGGGAAGTGGACCAATCGGAGACGCCGACACCACTCTCCTCACTCGGTTATCTGCTATCACTGCGCTAGCTGGGCCCCACAGAAACACTCTCCTCTTCTGCACGCTCATCATCTTTCATAAGTGAGCCATTTCGATAAAGAAATTCTGCCACAGAGGGTATAGGTAATGCTAGTCGGTTAGAAACCAAAGTTACTTTCTATAAACGAGGACAGCATTCGATTGGCCTGTTGGAGCAAGCTGGCGGGTCACCGCTCGTGCTTGCGTCGGCGGTTACGCAGATATGAAGTGAAAATATTGGAATAAAATCAGACTGGAATGATTTTACGTTATATATAGCCCCAGAACCTTTATGTGTAAATTGATACCAGAGACCATTTTCTTTTTTTTGCATTAATTTCACTTTTGACATCAAATTATTGTTGCGGATGATTGTGAAGCCACGCACTCCGTAGAAAGCCCCCAAAGCATCACTAATGTTATCTATGAACCCAGTTATGCAAGTCTGGCGGTCAGTTGGGATGAAAGCCGACGTGGCACAGAGGGTATGTCGACATTTTCAGCGATGTCGACAACAGCTAGGATGACCGTCATGCCCTTGAACGCCAAGGAAGCCTGTAAGAGGTCAGAAACAAACACAAAAAAAGAACATCACTCACATCATAGGCGCGCAGGAGCTACATAGTTACCTCTCTGTTTAAGTAAACACACAAAAAACTACTTTGCAAAATTTCTCACGAATGTCAGGGAATATTGTTTATCATTGGGCTTACCTTTATTGACCACCTGGAAACCTTCTCAACTTCTCTTCTCTGAAAACCTTTTCTCAACCTTTTCTGAAAACATCGACCACCTGCTGTGCCACTGTCCAAGATATGCCCCAGAGAGACAAGAACTTGTCAAAGCTTTTCAAAAACTGGACAATCGGCCACTTTCTGTGCAAGTGCTGCTGGAACACCGCCCCCATCGCCCGTCGGCCCATAAAGCGGTGAAGGCGCTTTTGTGTTTCTTAAGGACGACGGGTTTGTGCAACCATCTGTGACTTTTAATGCAATTTCTGTAAGACCACACGCGTCAGCGAACTCACCGCAATTTCCTTCTTTCCTTCCCTCCTCTCTCTCCCTGTGATCTTTGTTTCCCCTTTCCCATTCCCCCGGTGTAGGGTAGCCAACCGGACGTTATTCTGGTTAACCTCCCTGCCTTCTACTTTTCTCTTCCCTCCTCCTTCTCAACTTCTATTCACCAAAAAAGGAATTATTCTGTTTAATTCAGCGAGGTATTCACATTCATATTATCGCACCATCGTCTTTAGATTTTATTCAGTTTTTCTTGCAGAAATGAGCTTATTTATATAAATGATTTCGCAAGCAACAACGTGAGCTACAAGCCGGACAAACTCGTGTTCACAGCGTCCGCATACATATGTCGCGGCGCAGACTGACGAGGCCTCTAATGATGGGGATACACGAGATGTGCACTGCAGTCGCAATCCAACGACTCTGTCTCACCAACTCCATGCAGTGTAGCGGAGGCTAAGTCAATCTCGTGAGCCGATCAGTAACGAGAGCGGGCTTAGCGTCCCTGAGTAATGATGATGGCTTGGCCATTGCGCGTCCCCAGATATTTGCGGGAGTCTTCTAATCCGTCAGCGTCGCGCGCAGTGCCATCTACGGTGAAAAATGGAGAAGCCCTCGTTCTGGTCCTCTGTTCTCAGTAGCCAGAGCGCACTGCGGCGGTAGCCGCAGTGCACGGCGGTTTGTGGATTGTCCTTGTTGTGGGTCAGTTGGCGGCCAGTTATAGCTAGGGGCGGCGCCGGCGCTATGCGAGTGCAGAATGAAAGGCGCAGACGGCCTCGCGATTTTGTCGATTGATCGACCGTCATCGATCCGAACAGAGCGAGACATCGCGGTCGATGTGCGTGGCGCACAATCCACGTGCTCACAAACACGGGGTGACCATCTCATCTTGCTTTTTGTCCAGGGAACGGACGAGGACATCGGGTCGTATCGTAAGGAAGAAGAAAAGAGAAAGAATGTAACCGGAAGGAATCAAGGACGTGCCGGGAATGCCATCCTCGGAAGACAGCGCATTGCACTGGCTGCGACGCGGTGTGACCTGCAGGTTCTGGCTCTGGCGGTGTGGGTCCTCTTTGTTCGCTTGCCTCGAGAAGTTCAAAATCAGAGAAAGAATCAGTGGGTGCTAGTCACAGCTTGAAGCGCTGTTTGTTGCTAAGTGACCGATCTTTTTCCATTCTTCAGCCAATAGAAAATAATCATTCGGTAGTAGGTGGCGCAGGGAAAAAGAAGGCAGTTGGCAGAGCATTTCTTTCCTTTCGATGGAGGAAAATAAACATGGCATGACTTGACATTAGCCACAGCGGCGAGCGTCCCTACGACGTGTTCGTGAAGATGCAGCGGCCAGCGTGTGGTCGGGTACGAAGGTTCGTGGACTATGGACTACGCATAGTCTAAAATAATGCGCGCGAACAAACCAAAAAATTCCTGGCTGTACGATGACAACGTGGAAAAAAGTGCATTGTCGCGTTACCCATAATCGAAAAATAAAAGTTTTTTTTTTACACCCATCTTTCCGCTAACGAAAGCTAAACTGCCAACATATGAACATTGTAATTCTCTTTTTCTCTTTCGTTCAAAGAACTGACTCGTTAATCGGAAAGGTTGCACAAAATTACCTGAATATTTTTTATTCTGAGGTAGTGCGCTCGCTGATCATACGTATTACCAGCGATAATTTCACTAATTAACAAAGACTATACTTGTTTCTTCGTTGAAGAGTAAATGCATTTTTGCGTTACCGCAATTATGTGTATGTGCTTTAACGGTCTATTATGTCTGGACAATCAAGATGTAAAGGAAAAAAAATTACGAGGGCTCTTTTTTTCTACTGTTTTTTTGATACTGATTACGAGTATACATGACGAGTATGCATTCTGTACTCCCTTGCCCATAGTATGCATTGTGCATAGACAGTATGTGAGTTGGTATTACGAACTCACATTTGCGTTGCCTCTTCTCCTACGTCGCAATTTCTTTAACTAATGCTGCTACACGCGCTATAGTTAGCTGCTGCATCGGTGATTTACGTTACCAGCATGAACTCAGACGGGACACATTAAGATGTCTCTGGTTTTTTGTTTTACGTTCCTCTGCTGTTTGATATAGTGCTGTTTAGGATTATCAAGAACGCGTTTTCTTTATCGGATAGTCACATTGCTCTAGAGACGTATATGCTCTCAACGGCCCATTAGAGGAGCTGAGTGTTTAATATTTGACTCGTGCACAAAATTTTAATGAGAAATATTTTCAAAGTCTGTTTTGTGCGAGCAAAGCGACTCCCATATTTCTTGCACAGAACGGGCTCGCACAAAAATTATAGTCGCGTGGCGATAAAAGAGGATTACGATTACAGAAACAGGATCTGTTCGGAGTTAGGTTGAGTCCGCATATTTAACGATGGAATACACCATATATTGAACGCTTTTATCTGTCGTCCAAGTTAAGTACTAATGGTGATCACTATCAACCTTGTGTACGAAAAAAAAGAGCACCTCTTATAAGTACTCTTACCGTAGTGCCTAAGCCTCATAACTAGAACATGTAACTTTGTTCGGCCTAATCTCATGGATCCAGTGCTGACATTCACGTGAGAATTAATGGTGCGGTAATCCTTAGCCGCTTATATTCTGGAAGTCTGACAGTCATATTGGTTTTCACCGAACTGCATACGAACACTAACAGCATGCGGGTTGCTTTCTAATGGAGTTAAAGCCTTGACCAGAATGAGCTTGCTTGCATGTTCTTTTTACAAGCACGCGTGATACGGCTCTGCGTCTGTAACTCAAATATTTAGGAAAGTTCAACGACATAGAAATGATCAAAATAAGAAAAATATGACGCTGATTCTCCTTGCATATTTTTCCGCGCTCTATATGGTGGACAGAGCATGAATGTTCTTTTTTTTTCTTTAAAGCAGTTCGCAATTTTATTAAGCCTTTCTCGATACTGCAGAGAAAATATTATAATTAAAGTATAACCTGCCATGAAGACGATATTTTGGAGCATTTACGCAGGATTCTTAGATGAAAGTTTGACAGCAAGTGCTCTTTGTTCAGGAGCTTAATACTATAACGCTAACAATAATGCTAAATGTACAGCATTGGTAATAGAACAGCACGGCTACAACCCCAACCTAGCGCTTGTCTTGCTGAGGGGGTGACAGGCTTGGGGAAAAGAAAAAGCTTCGGCGTTTAAATGCCAGTCGAAACCTCCGTGGGCATAAACGTGTGACACCGCACTGGAAGCGTGTGACTGCAGGTCGGAGATCTGATTTCAAAGGAAACAATTTCCTCCCTAACTAACAATCCTTAATAAGATGCTCCATGTGAGCCTACGATCATCGCAGTCATGCATTAGTATTAGTAGAAGCGCTGAACACTGTTGCTTCGAATTTTCAGATCCGGTATTAATGACTCCCGTTCCGTAATATCTTTTCTCGATGGCCAGTGTTCACGTGCTCGCCACTTGCGATAGAAGTCGGCGTGATATGCGTGAAATGTTCTGAAGCAAACAAATTGTCGTACACAGAGCTCATGGTCTCATCACATGAAGCTTGACTTGAAATGGCTACGCGCACAATATCAAGCAGATGGTTAATAAATTGATAAATAAATACACACTTGCGCTACAACAGGGAACATAACCCGAGAGGAACAAAAAAAGAAACATTTGGTTCCTAATCTACATAACTATTAATAAATATTTTTTTCTCCCTCTCTTAGCAACTATTTTTATGCACGCTCACCGAATTGTCTGATCGATATATATCTTCGTGACATATTTGACGCGGGAGGAGACCCTTAGGGGGAGTAATTGCCAGCCAAGTTTGCCAGGCTAACCCCGTCTGTAGCAACATCATCATCAACACCACTATTACCACCACCTACCTTGCCATTTACTTTCATTTGTCTTAATGTTTGCTTGATTTGCGTTTGAAGTTTTGGGAAGGAAGGAAGGAAAAAGTGGGGAAGGAAAGGTAGGGAGGTTAACCAGTATGGCTTAACCGGTTTGCTACCCTACACATGGGAGAGGGATGGGGGAGATTAAAGATGGGGAAGGGGGAGAGGGAGAGAGAGCACATATCACAGCACACACACATCGTCCGTTGGAGTCCATCATTCTGGCATGGTACGCGACGTTACTCTCACAGCCGCTTGTCCAATCCCGTCTCTTTCAAAAACCGAAGTAGTCCCTTTGTCGCCTTCACCTGCGATATCTTCTGTCGGCGGCATGTGAAAATCGTGTCGAGCGACAATGGTCTACTGTCAAGGCGCGCTAGAACAGATGCCAGGGACTGTCGCTGAACGTTATAGTCAGGACAGTCGCACAGAACATGTTCCAGCGTCTCCTCGCAAAGACAGGCATTACAGAGATCGTTGTCGGCCATTCCAATGCGGAAGGAGTAAGATTTGGTGAAAGCCACCCCCAGCCATAAGCGATAAAGCAGGGTCGCCTCTCTTCGACGCAGTCCAGATGGCATATAGAGATGCATCAAAGAGGGCAGGTGGTATTGACGGTTGCTCTGGGTGGTCTGGCTGTTTGGTGTGCACCATAGAGATAGCGTGATCTCATGTGCAAGCACTCGAAGTCTGCTAGCTGCGTCGGATCGTGAAAGCGGTATGGCCTCTTCTTGTGCGTCTTCAAGAGCTGCCCGAGCGGCATTATCGGCGTCTTCATTTCCAGTGACGCCGCAGTGACTTGGCAGCCACTGAAACGTCACATGGTGTCCTTTCTCCTGTGATGTATGGAGTAGGCATCTAATATCGAATACGAGCTGCTCGAATGGCCCGCGATGCAGAGCTGATAGTACAGATTGTAGGGCTGCCTTTGAATCGCTGAAGATTGACCATTGCCGAGGTGGCTCCCGATTGACGACACGAAGTGCAGCGCGAAGAGCAGCTAGTTCAGCAGATGTCGATGTTGTTGGGTGGTCAGTCCTAAAGCTGATGGTAATAGCTTTTGCTGGGACAACCACAGCACCGGACGAACACTGGATGTTTGTGGAACCATCGGTATAAATGTGTTCCCTGTCCGCGTACCTCTCGTGCAGAAGAAGCAGAGACAGTTGTTTGAGCACAGGCGACGACAGTTCAGACTTTTTTCCGATTCCTGGTACACTGAGATGGACTGTAGGGCTGATAAGACACCAAGGGGGTATCGATGGTTTAGATGCAGCGGTGAAGCCCGATGGCAGTTTGTCGTTGAATTTGATGATAGTTTTAGCGAATGATGATTGGTGCCTGTCCGAAGGTAGTGCTGCAAGGTGGTGATAGGTGGCACGTGCAAAATGTCTGATGTGCGTTCTCAGGGCTTCCACCGTAATGTGAGTTCGCATTGGATGGTCCCGAGCAATCGCAATAGTTGCCTCTGTTGAGGTGCATCTGGGCAAACCAAGGCAGACTCTGAGTGCTTGAGCTTGTGCTGCCTGCAGAACACGAATATTTGTCTTGCAGGTGTTGGTCAGCACAGGTAGACTATATCTTAGAAAACCGAGAAAGAGAGCTCTGTAGAGTTTAAGCATTGCGTCTACTGACATCCCCCCCGTCTTTCCTGCCAAGTATTGAAACAACTGGGAAGTCGCTGTCAGGCGCCGTTTCATGTAGGCCACGTGCGGGCTCCAACAGAGGTCTCGGTCAATTATTACGCCAAGGAATCTGTGGGTTCGGACATAGGAAATAGTCCGCCCATTGATTGAGATGATATAAGGCGTCATCGGTTTGCGAGTAAATGCTACTAGTGCGCATTTTTCTGGTGATATGCTGAGACCCTGTTTACACAAGTAGTTCGCTGTCAAAGTGGCCGCTCTTTGAAGTCGCGCACGTATCTGAGGATGTGTGACTGCCGAAGTCCAGACACAGATGTCGTCAGCGTATATTGAAATTTTGATGGTAGTTGGCAAGTACTCAGCAAGTCCAACAAGAGCGAGGTTGAATAGCGTCGGGCTGAGAGCACCGCCTTGAGGAACGCCCCTGCTGGTATAGCGTCGCGTAGTTGGGCCATCGTCAGTTAACACAAAGAATGATCTTGCAGATAGGTAGCTTGCAATCCACAAAAAAACTCGACCACCTAGGCCAACCGTCGCAAGGGCGTCGAGAATGGCCTCATGTAATACGTTATCGTATGCCCCTTTCACATCTAGGAATAAAGCTGCAGATAAACGCTTACGGGACTTTTCGTGCTGGACATAGGAAACGAGATCCAATACATTGTCGATAGAAGAGCGGTCACGTCGGAAACCAGCCATGGAAATCGGATAAATCTTGTAGTATTCAAGGTACCATTCCAGGCGGCCAAGGATCATCCGTTCCATTATCTTTCCTACACAGCTGGCCAGCGCTATTGGGCGGTAAGAGGTGAGTTCTAATGGGGATTTGCCCTGCTTTAAGAGTGGCACCAGGCGGCTTACTTTCCATTCGTCAGGAATATTTCCCTCCTGCCATGAGGTGTTGTAAAGGCTCAACAACTCTATCCGTGCGGACTCTCCGAGATAGCACAAGGCCCGGTATGATATACCATCCGGACCCGGAGATGATGAGCGCCTGCAGAGAGCTAGAGCCGCTTCGAGCTCCTCCATTGTAAAAGGAAGGTCCGTGCGGCCATCACGTGAATTGGGGACGTCAGCTCGGGCTGGAGGATCTGGACGAGTAGCTTGGTCTGCGATCCGCGCACAAAAGTCTTCTGCGACATCGATGTCTTGCCGCCCTTGGAAAAGCGCTAGCGCCTTGAATGGGAAACGCCGTTCCGGAAGGCAACGCAGACCTTGCACCGTTTTCCATATGTGAGACAGTGGCTTGCGGGGGTCGAGTTTCTGGCAAAACGTTGCCCAACGTTCCGACGCTAATCTATCCATACGACGCTGAATCTTCTTTTGCATCCTCCTGGCTGCCCTAAGGTCATGAATTGATTTTGTACGCCGATATCGACGTTCCGCCCGGCGACGAAGCGCTCGAAGGCGCTCTAATTCTATGTCGAAGTCATTCCGCGTGGAAGAGGTCGTCATCATGCGAGTGGCGTTTTGCATCGTCATTTTAATCGTTTGCTCTAACCCTGATGGTAGGCCCTCGCGGCAGGCATCTTCCATCTCAGATTTGAAGTTGGCCCATTGAATCGTCCGAATGGTATTCCGTAAGCCTGATCCAGACGACAAGCCTTTGATGTTCAAATAGGTGGGAATGTGGTCACTCCCATGTGTGTCAATGTCTGGAAACCACTTCACACATCTGGCGAGAGAGTTGGAGACGAAAGCAAGGTCGAGGCAGCTCCCGTATGTCACGCCGCGAAGAAAGGTGGGGCTACCATCGTTCAGGAGAGTAAGGCCATAGTTGTGGGCGATGCTTGCTAATCTTCGTCCTCTTGCATTTGTCCGTGTACTTCCCCATGCTGGATGGTGTGCATTGAAATCTCCTATGATGACCCATGGGGCGGGACAAACACTCAAGATATCCGCAAATCTTTTGGTATCGAAATTGCAGGAAGGCGATATATACACGCCTATGAGAGTAAACAAGAGTTTGTTCCTTTTAACTGTGATGCATATATATTGATTGTCGTCGTGGGGAGCAATTGGTTGCAAAACGTAGGTGAGTTCACGACGAACAAAAATGACGATTTTGCTGCATGCACCATTTGTTGATGACATGATAAATTCGTATCCTGACAGTCTTATTGATTTCGACAAGTTGGGCTCACAAATGACGATGAGGGGAAACAGATTGGTGTACACAAACTGCCGAAAATCTGAAATTCGTGATTTTAGCCCTCTGGCGTTCCATTGGATGATGGACGCAGCCTTGACTTCTTTCCGGAAGGATGGGGTATGGGTAGCCATCTTTCTAGTTGAGGGATGCAAGCACTGGGCCTAAGGCGTCCAGCACTTTAAGTGCGTTTTGAGCACAGGGTGTCCCGATGTCCACTAAAATTGCTCGAATGGCCTCCATGAGAGAACGTAGCACCGAGATGACTTGGCGGTCTGTTTTAGGTGAATCGTCCATGGCCGGAGAAGGATCAGGTGGGACCCCGACCTTCTGAGGTTCCTTCGCAAGGGAGCGGCTTGGTAGCGTAGGCCATTCCTCTAAAGATAGAGTCTTTTCTGCTTCCTTCGTGGAAGTGGTGGGCCTTGTCGCGGAGTGACTAACTGGCACCGCAGTGGAGTGGGTACTGTCACTTCGCGCATGCGCCTTCTTCGAAGACGTACGATGGCGCCTACGTCGTCGCCGACGCCGGACTACTTCGGCTGCCTCCCTGTGGGCAGAATTGTCTCTGGCCATTTGCTTAAGAACCGCGCGCTCCCTCTTGATGCGGGGACAGTCCTTCGAGGAGGCCGCGTGAGGGCCGCTACAGTTGACGCACTTTAGGACCGTGGCACCGCAGGTCTGTTCTGCATGAGGTTCAGCGCAACGGGGACACAGTAGCGAGTTGGGACACACGCCTTTGACGTGGCCTAGCCTGAAATACTGATGGCATTGAAGCGGCTTCTGGATGAATGGTCGAACCGGATGACGGAAATGTCCGACTTTAACGTGGGATGGGATACAATCCCCCTTGAATATTACTTTTACGCAGCGCGTATTCCCAAGACGGCGCACTTGCGTAATGATCGTGCCTTCGTATGCCGGCTTGATGAGGCTAGGTAAGTCATCATTGGGAATGGCAATGTCAATGTCGTAAATCACACCGGCTATGGATGTGTCGTCGATCGGGATAAAGGGGCGCATTTTGATTCCGTCTAGCTCTGTGATTTCTTGGAGTTTTCCAAGCGCACTCGCGTTGTACACGTCTATGGCGAGTATATTCTTGCGTGGATTTATTCTTATGTCTTTAATTTGATCCGGCACCGCACACTCCAGAAAAATGGATAGGGCTTGCCTGTTCAGCAATCGTAGGTTGCTTGACGGTTCTGTCGGCATAAAGATGATGACGTGTGGCCAGCGCGCAGGCCTTGTCTTCACAGTCGTTGTGCTCGCAGGAGTTGACGGCGCTGTGTTGGCGATTTTTCTCCTCGCCCTCTTACTCCGGACGGGTATGAAGCCGTCGTCGGATGAGTCGTCTTCCGACATAGAGTACAGCTCGGTGTCTTCGGTGTCACTGGGGGAGCCAACTCGCTTCCTTGCGGTTGACGGCCGTGATGACTTCTGGCCAGGCGGGTCTCTGGCATGCTCCGCGTCCATGGCCGCAAGACGGGGAGGCGAGGCACCTCGAATAGCGAAGATTTCACGAAAAATTCACAGAGCACAGAAACAAGCGTTCTGCCAAGAAGACACTTCGTCGTCTTCATCCCAAGTTTTGGGAAAATTGATCAAAGACCTCACTATTCAAAAACAGGTTTCGTATGCGGACTGGAGGAATAAGATATATATATATATATATATATATATATATATATATATATATATATATATGTACGCGTCAGTTCTTTCAGTGAATTCAGACGTCTTGCACGGGACCCCGTATTTTTGGTTGTTTTGCGTTATCGATCACGGCAGCATTCAAACTTCTCACACAACTCGCAAAGTGCATTCCGGAGTTTGCCTTTCGTTATCCGTGTCATGCCTTCCCGGCAAGCGCGTTTTTCTTATAAGCGTCGAAGTTGATGCACTTCGGTTGGTTTTTTTCTGAAGTAAAAATGAATACCCGTCACCCAGTGGCGTCACGCAGTAGTGACGGGAGAGGAGGGTGTGGAGGGGGCGGGTGGACCGGTCTTGACGAAGCCCGCTGACGTACGGGCGCAGGCCGCTGAGCGGCGGGTGTGCGGCGGTCACGACTCGAGCCTTTTTTTTTTTTTCAGTGGTCCGTAGCCGAATACGAAGTAAATCTCTGCGGTCGCGCGGCAGCTGGATAGTGCGACGAAGAGAATGAGCTGAAGCAGAAAAGAGTTGACAGTTCGGCTAGTTGGTCGTCCATATTTGAAGTAGCAGCTTAGCGCAAATAAAACCACGGACACAAGGAAGACAGACAAGGACAAGCGCTTGTCCTTGTCTGTCTTCCTTGTGCCCGTGGTTTTATTTGCGCTAAGCTACTACTTCAAGCAGAAAAGTGTTGGCGGAACAGCGCGCGTGGAGTAAGCTCCCAGGCACTAGTTCAAAGTGCTCACGCAGGGCTTTCATTTCTTTTTTTTCTTATCACTTATGAAAATTAACTGTTTCCAGTTATACAAAATAGCAATTAAATTTTGCTTTGAGTATTGTTTTGTATTGCCTAGGGCATTGTTTGGTGCATGTGATTTTAATGTTCAATATCTTAGCTGCTCACAGTGGGCTCCGAGTCTGCATTGTTTAGCGGCACAATTTCTAGAACGCTTTCAAAATGGGTCATGTCAAACGGCCACCAAACTAGTCCTCTTTTTATTCTTACGAAAATAAATGCCGAATTACAGGCAAGAATAGGAGCTTTGCCCTATTAACTTTTTTTGACATTAACTATACAAACTGTGCGGTAAGAAAAAGGAAAGGGTGGAAAGAGAAAAAAGAAGAGGGGGGGGGTGGCTCGAGGACGAGGGTAAGACAAAGACGACAGCACGATAACGGCAACAAGAGAGAGGAGAACGACCACTGCGACATCGGTGAGATGACTGCAGCAGAACAGATGAAGCTCGGCGGCGAGAATAAATCTTAAATGGGGGTAAACGGAGCTTTCTTTTTCTTCCCGAAAACCTTCATCGGTCGAGAAACTACAAACTACAGAAACACAACAGTGATACATGCGATGGAGAGAAAAGGAAGATGCCGGAGCGAGTGTTTTAACATTTCCAATGTATGTATTTGCCTGAAAATTGATTGAGGGGCGCCGGTGCGAAAGTGCTTTTAATGAATCTTTTTTATCATTTGCTGCATTTCATGTCATTTCGTATGCACATAAGGCAACCTAGTGTTATGAAAAGACCAGCCACATACAGTATGATCAATCAATCAATCAATCAATCAATCAATCAATCAATCAATCAATCAATCAATCAATCAATCAATCAATCAATCAATCAATCAATCAATCAATCAATCAGGAAATACGGCTAGTTACTGGGCTGGTTGAAACAGCCATTGCTTGAAGCCAACGACGGAAATTATGGTATTTCGCTTTTCACCCTGCCGCTGGACAGCGAACAGCGTTCTAAGACACGAGCTGCTTCTTCCTAGGCCAGTAGTAGCCCTTCGGTCCCGACGACTGCTAGACGAGATGGAATAAAGAAAACACTAGCAAGGCCGCTGCGATCATGGCGCGACGGGTGTTCTGCCTTTCAACTTCGATATTGGTTCCCGACCCTCGGCGCTACTCGGACACTGCGACAGCAACGAGGCGAAGATCCTTGTGGCGTCCGTCTCCCCGTTTCTACACAGGATACTTCTGTGTTCGTCCCTGCTTATTTTTTTCTTCGACTGTGTGTAGATACTGTCCTTTCTCGTGAAAGAAGGTTTAAAATTCCCATCTGTCATCCTTGTTTCGCTGTGAGTTGTTTCGCGTGATAAGACAAGTCTTTTCGCACGCCAGACGCGTGCGAGATGGTGGTATCTTCCTTTGCTAGCCTTGTTTGTTGCTCCGCGAGTAGGAATGAATTCTTGCTTTGTGATCTCATTCGAACTGCGGGCGATTGAATGGAGCGACGCAGGGAAACGAGAGAGAAGAACAACGCTCGCAGAAGTTTTCATTACGTTGTTTATTTGGTGACTGTTGTTTTAGAGATCTCCTCTTTCACGCCGAAAAAGAAACGCTCGTTGGGAGACATGATTTGCAAGCACTATGCTACAGACGCGCAGTTTTGACCGGTGCAAACAGCGATCCGTATCAGTTCAAGGGAGACTACGGATCAACACAGGAGCTGTCATAACAAGGTTCATTACCCGCTAGATTTAATTATAACAAAAAGAGATATTTAGCAACACACATTGTTTCGATTGATTTATTAGATATTTTCTGCTTAGCTTACAGAATATGTGATAGAATACACCATCAGTTTAAAACAAAGTAAGAAAACAATAGCAAAGCTACACGGAAAAAGTGATCACATTTCGTTTAGCTTCTTTTTTTTGTTGAAATTCTTAGCTAAGATGTTATGCTAGCCGGCTTTTTCTGTGGGTAAACATTCAACATTTAGCAGCAAAGAAATAAAAAAGGTTAGCAGTCTATGTTCATATATTTACAGGCTACGTATTCTACGAATTATACAGCTACTTGGCATAGATACAGTGTCCTGGTACGGTTACCAGGTTTGTACAGCATAGGTAATACGTAATCAAGTTGCCTCCTAATCTAGAATTCTTTTGGACATTTACATCGAGAAAAGAAGATACCATGACGGGCCTTATTTATTTATTTATTTATTTATTTATTTATTTATTTATTTATTTATTTATTTATATTTATTTTATGAAACTGTCCAAGAACAGCTTTACGCCTTAATATTGGTGCACTTGTGTTACACAAAGAACATAAAACCGAAAAACAAAACGGAACATCTAAAACAACAGTGGTAGAAAGTGCAACAAAAATGGAATTATTCAGAGACAGAAGTCAGATAATGAGCAAATAGTAGAACTGAATATAAAAAGATTATCACGCAAGTTTTTTCTCTTGTGTTACAAGACGTGTTATAGCGTTAGAGGTGCAAGATGAATTCACGTAGAATATGCTAGGATTACGCAGATTGGGGCGAGGCGCACAGAATGTTACATCTGACAGTAACCGCGGACAGTAGAAGTGATTGTGAATTAGTTTATACAAAAATAAGTAATCACGGTACTTCCGCCTTATTTCTAGCGGTCTAATATTAAACGTGCGCAGTACACGCTCATAGGAATCAAATACACGGCGTCCGAGAAATTGATCGTGCAGGATACGAATGAAACGTCGGTAAACACATTCAATTGTTGCAACCTTGGTCAAATTAATACAGTTCCACACAACAGAACTAAACTCTAACTTCAAACGGACAAAAGAAGAATACTAGAGAATAACGCAGTTCACAATCGTAAACTTTTTAGTCATCCTTGATATGAGGCCTAACTTCTTGTAGGATACATTAACGATGCTTGAGACATGTTCTTCGAAAGTAAGCCGGGAGTCAACCAATATTCCTAAGTCGCGCGTACAACTAGCTCTTTTGGGCTTGGGCTTTTATTCCCTAAGAAGCCCAGAGATTATATCTGTTCGTAAGGAAGAGGCGTCGGCCGAATATAATATAGCGATGCCGTAATTGGAGAGGGCAGTAGGCCAATGACAAAGAGTTGCTAATAAAAGTACGTTCGTGATTGGCTCATATTTTTTTGTGCTTGGAACGATTTCTTTGGGAGAATGAGAATAATTTACAGTGTTGAACGCAAATCGGGCGTTCTTCTTTACGTTCACATGCACTGTAAACTATTCTAAGTGTGTACCGAGGCGACTCCGCCAGCGCGCGTTGTGAGCTCCGCTGGCATAGGTTACTCGTAAAAACGAGGATGCGTAGTGCGCCCCACTAGCACCATATTGCCCTCATCGACAAGCCATCTTGCCGTTCACCTATCCCTGAAGAGATGCAGTGCTTCGACTTACACTTATCATGTCCGGAGATCAACACCAGAAGAATCCGCGGCTCGATCAGTGCCGAGGTTTTGTCACGCTCTTGTAATCTTATCTGATGCCGACTTTCATCTGTGCAGCAACAGTTTTCGTCGTTAACCTTCGTATTTTACAAGCGGCTCTTACCAACACAGCGCTTGTCTGTGCTATTTCCTCGTATCCTTGTTTTATTCGCGCTGTTCAACCTCACTTCAAAGTATGAACCAACTAGAGCCCTCATCAAGATTTTACTACTTTTCATTCTAGTCTCGTCTTTCTTCCCCTTCTACCACCAATTTGACACCAATTCGATTCGGTCATGCTGTGGCGCGGCCCAATTTTAGCCACCGTGCGACACGGCATGACAGCACCTATCACAGAAGCAAGCGTGCGTTGAGCTCGCATGCAGGCTCAAGTCTATTCCGTGCCAGACAAGAAGCGAGAAACGTTTCCTTCGTGTCTTTCTTTTTACGGTATTCTATAGAGATTCAGGCAAAAAAAAATAGAACACGAACAAAAGAAGGGGAAAAAAAAAGAAACCTCTGACATTGAAGCCGCAGTGGCATACGGGCACGTGGGACTTGAATCTCACGGCTCATGTTTCTTACGTTTCCCATGGGAACAGAGGATACACTTTGTTTATGGTCTCTTTTATTTTTCGTTGTTTCTTTGTTTGTTTCTTGCCATTATTTCCTATTGTTTGCTTTTTTTCTTTACGAAAAGGAAATATCCTTACAGGTGTCGCTGTGACATCGGGTTACCAAATAAGTCAGCTCTACTGCTTAATTTTGTAGGTTGTAATTATTACGAAAGTTACAACGCCGAGCGCAACCATTTTACTGCAGGAGTTCGTTCCGGCACCTCTTATCGTAGTACTGTATAATAAGGAAGACAAGATAAAAGAAAAGGAAGAGGGGGGGGGGGGGGGGGCGTGCAGAAAAGGCAAGACACGGTATTCCTCGCAGTGCGCTCGCACATTTCCAGCAGATAGCATCAGAATAAAAAAAAAAAAGAAATGGTGTTATCTGTATTTTTTTCCTGACTCCTATCAAAGCAAAATCGTCGAGTCAGCTTCGACTTGATTCCTTGTTATTCGTGTTAAATAAAAAAATAAACAGAGTTCAGAAAGAAGGTGAGAGCTTCTGGAAAGTTTCGCAATCCGAATATAAGCAAATGGATGCAGTTTACACGTTTTATAAATCACACATCCACAATCACGAATACCCAGCAAGGAACCAATAGTCCGAACTTTGGCTGAGAACCACGGAAACTGAGTATAGGTTACTCTAATGTTTAATTTACAAATATATTGAGCCTGTATGCGCAAAAACAATAAAGAAAAGAAACAGACAGCTTGCCAATCAATAGCGGCATTCAACGCACCAGCAGAGGCGGTCGGCTATGGCTGTGAGCTGTTTGAACGAGCTTTGTGAATTCGGCTCCAGGTGTTGGGAATACTGTAGAGGTAAGCAGGACCTAGAAAAAAAAAGAAGTAACGCTTCTCTATGAAAGCCCCACGTCAGAATAGCTTTAGAAGGAGAAAGAAAGAACATAAGTGAGCGCTGCCGGACATTACATCTGTTGAATAATGGGCGAATAACGCACCTCTTGCGAACGGCTTCTGCTCAAGAACAACGATAACTAAAGGAAATTGGTAGTGACTTGCTTCAAGAAATACTTTCATTATAACTAGGGGTGGGCGCATATGGGAAGTTTCGAATACGAATAGAATACTATACACTAACTATTCGTAAACCATTCGAAAACTAACTATTAGGTATTTTGAAATACTTAAAACTTGCCGAATTTTCGCAACAGCCGATAATTACTTTTGTTCTTGCTATCCGTCTGCTAAACCGAAAAATCACTATCAGAAGCGAAACAATGGCATAGATATTAAAAAAAAATTCGCAAACAAAATCGATAATGCCCATTTTCTTTTCGGTTTCGCGGCGGTAGCCTACATGACAGCCTGTGAGTACTATCTGTCATATAGAGTTTCTGACAGGCTAGTCATGTCCTATTTTCATCTTCTACACTACAACCAGTAGATCTTTAAAACTTATTGTGCGCAACAACAAAGTTTTAAGATGAATTTGTTCCAACTAGGCCGACTCGAAGTCTTGCTTCAGTAGATCTTTCTTGAGGCTGGCACTTTTACACGTGTCTATGGCAGACAAGTCGTTGAGCGGATCTTTTTTTTCAGGGTAATGATCTTTGTTGCAAAGAATTATAAAGAATTCTTATAAAATGAATAAAAAACGCTACGGTAGCCTGGGTATTTTAACTAAATCCCCTCTTCTTGGAGACACCATTTTCCCAGACGCCATACTTTCTTTTCAGACGACGTACTCTTTTAGGGCTCTGAGGCTGAAAAAAAAAAGAGGGCGTTAACAACGAGACTATTCGCCAACGGGAAGATAAAATGGTAGTTGCACAGAAAGCCTACAGCGAAAAACTTGCGAAAAAAAAGGAAAAAAAAAGCGGTGGTCGACACGTGGACAGGTTGCTTGAGCCGCAGGGAATGATCTGGACAGAAAATGAATTAGAGCAGCTTGTGGGGTAGACGGGAATCTATCTCCACCCCGTTTACTCGAACGTTGAATGGAACGGACAGGTGTCGCACCTTGTTTTGTGGGTTTGCCTGTCTCTTCGGAATAGGTTCTTTTATTATCCACTTTAATAACCTCCATGCTTTTCACTGCCTGACCTACGGCATTACCGTATGTTCTTAGTCGTTGTACCAAACTGTTTTTTTCTGTTTCCCACATTTATCGCACGTGTGATGATGCGTGGTGATACACGATGAGAAAAAAAGCAAGACTGCGCAGGGATCAAGTGCTCAAATAAAAGATGTAGAAGATAAGAGGTAGTTTAAGTTCGGAAAGACGATACCTCGCTGTTCATTTCACTGACGAAGGAGCACAACGTCAAAGTTATTCGAGAAAAAACTAGGTACAAATAGTTATAAATTATACTTTGAGAGGTGAACTAGTTTTCTTCACTCCGATAACTGTCTCAAGTAATCCATAACCGGGGTATACCTCGTGCAAAAATAACTCGAAACGACATATATAAGAGCTGACGTATAGGTGAGCTTTAAGTTTGTGAAGACTTTAATGTTAAGGAGCATTTGTTCGAGTAATTTTTTTCAAGTAATTTGTTCAAGAACACTTTTTCAAGATAGATAGATAGATAGATAGATAGATAGATAGATAGATAGATAGATAGATAGATAGATAGATAGATAGATAGATAGATAGATAGATAGATAGATAGATAGATAGATAGATAGATAGATAGATAGATAGATAGATAGATAGATAGATAGATAGATAGATAGATAGATAGATAGATAGATAGATAGATAGATAGATAGATAGATAGATAGATAGATAGATAGATAGATAGATAGATAGATAGATAGATAGATAGATAGATATTCCTCCATCTATCCGTCCATCCGTCCGTCCGTCCATCCGTCCGTCCGTCCGTCCGTCCATCCGTCTGTCCGTCCGTCCGTCCGTCAGTCCGTCCATCCATCCATTCATCCATCCATCCATCCATCCATCCATCCATCCATCCATCCGTCCGTCCGTCCGTCCGTCCGTCTGTCCGAACGACCAACCAAACCGTTTTAAGATACAAGTCGAAAGCCGAAAACTGCAAATGCTTACGAAGACGTGGCTACGGGATACAAGAGATCAGATTAAACTTATTTTCTTTGGAAATATAAATAATATGACCGGCATGAATATACAAAGCACACGACTAGTTTTTATAATTGGGCTCAAATTGATTTCTTAGTGTTAAAATAGTGAATTGAATCTTTGTTATCCTAAAGAAATGAAAATCAAGAGTAAGACGACTGTGAAGAAGTGCATTGGTGCATTCCCTATGCTGTTATCGTGTTCATTGAAATATTGAATCTGTGTTGCAGTTCGATCTATGGTGGTGAATCCAATTCAGCAGTAAGCACGTAAGTGTCCAATCGGTGTAAACATGAAAAGGGCGTCGCATGGCATTTCCATCGCCATTTCCATCGCTCCATCACCAAGAGAACCACATCATCATCGGCGTCTCTTTGTGCAAGCATAGAGATGCGGGAATCTCTTCAAACCCCAAACGCGCAAACGTCGTTGGGCTTCGGAGATGTGACTGAAAGAAAGAATTCAGAGGTGAACGCGTCTGTGCAATTTCCATCGTCTATCGTCAGCGCTAGAACACCAATTGAGAGTACACGTGATCACTTTCACTCAGTACGTATACGTTCTTGTAGTATACAAACGTGTGGACGTTTCAGTATGCTGGTTTTTTAATATCACGTTAATCGCGGCGACAGTCAGCCATACGCGAACATTTATGAGATTGCAGCTTGAAAGGTGCACAGTACCGAACAAGACGAGGACAGAAGAAAAGCAGTCTTTCAGCGTTTTCTCTGTGGTGTCATGTTCGTCATATTTAGAGTTGTTGAAACTCTAAGTTGATAAACTAATAAGCCCAAATTATGACACCTTGGTTAGGTTGCGGAAGTGGCGATGACGTGTGGAATGGAAATCTGGTGCAGCGCACTGGTCGCTTCACTTGCTCTCAAATCTGTCTATGCATTCAGGCAGGTATATCAAACGACAACTTTTGATGCACCTCGTGATCCTCATTCGATGATGAAAACTGCACTGTTCACGAAGAAACTTTCTGAGGGTCCGCGCTTTTCATCAGGTCACACTAACCGTTAAGCTTTTTCAAACAAGGTACATTTCACTGGTTTTTTGAAGCACAATATACACCAAGCTATATATGTCGGCCTTTTATAAGTCATTGCCTTTGTGCAGCGCTCAAAACAAACGCATGTTAACGTAGATGTTTCTGGTACAACAGCTTCCTTTAATATGTGAACCAAGCACATAGACCACTGGTTGCAGTAATAGGATTATAATAGGCATTGTAATGCTATTACAAGCGTTACAATGCCTAAGGTCGTATTTTCATTCGCGGACAAGGTCTTCTTTCACTTTAAACCAATATACTGAAATAGGGAGTCCATTTTAGCACTTTCCATCATGCGATGCATTTCAACTGTTATCCATCTTCCTCTAGTTCCCACTTCCCCAGTTTAGGGTAGCAAACCAGGTGTAACCTTGTCTAACGAAATTACAGGGCTTCCGTCACTTGGTTGTCGTGCCGCGCAATGAGGAAGTGACGCAAGAAAGGCAATCGAACCAAAAACCAAACTGCAATCGCACAGAACTTTAAGACACATGACATGACATACATACTAAGCTAGACGAACCAAGGTTGCCGTCACTCGGAGAAACAAACAGTTCACCACGGCTCACGGTAGGGTGGACAGGAGACGAGAGGTCGCCGAAGTGAGGGGCGATGCCGTCACGACGTAGAGCACGCCTCCAGGTTGGAAGGTGAGGAGAAGATGGCTCTTGACAAACCGGGCACGACCGCTCAGCAGTCAGCCTGCATCCGAGCCTCAGTGCACGTTGCAGGATTGGCCAGCCTGCCCAGCGGACGACTTGCATGCGATCCGCAATGCTCGCGGCGAGTGGTAGCACAGCAGGCCAAGCCACGCTCCGAGCTGCAGTACTCGTGCTGGCGAACGCCTCGGCCAATGCCGACGGCCGGGCGGCAGCTGCACGGACGGCCGCGTTCCCTGTCGGCGTCACCGGCGTCCGACACTTCGGCCGGCTGCGCTCAGCTTCCCGTTGACTAGGCACGTGTCAGGCCACGAAGCATTTCATCACGTGTTCGCTATACGTGGCCCAGTCAGGACACGACAGATCTTACGAATAGCACAGGGTCATCGCTGATCGCAGGGCCCGCGACGCGGCGGAGAGGCTCGGCCTCTCTGTCCCGACGTGGGAACGGCCCGCTGCGCGCTAGTGCGCGCCCTGAAGGACTCTAATAAAGTTTTTCATCCATCCATCGCTGATTTGGAGAGATAACGCACATGAGTGGTCCAATGGCGAAAGAACCCGTGCGCGCACTTCATCGTCGTCGGCATCGTTATCTTTCAGTCATCACACCTGGCTAGCTTCCATTTCTTTCCTTACCTCTCACTCTCTCCACGACAACTCTGCACCTCTATCAGGAAGATTAAGCATTAATATCCGGATGCTATAACATCCATATCAGGATGTAAAGAAATAACGCATTGCCCAAGCTTTTCTTATTAATATATCGTGCTTAGGAGATCTCGATTTTAATTGGCGCCGGCTACACCTTTTCGCATGGAGGTACGAAAAAGAAAAGACTTAGCCCAAACGAATTGAAAATAAAGGTAAACTCCAACTCACAATAACACGAAGTCCAGTCACATGAGTACTCTAACGCCTCACTAAAACTGAAAATCAGCTCAGAAACACGGCAACACAAAGTCCACTCACACAGGTGCACTAAAGTAAACACAAAGCCCGGTCACATAACTACACTAAAATCTGGCCACATAAGAAAGCACGGATTAGATACAAATGAAGGTACACAAATCCAGGCATTGAATTGGCCAAAGTCGGATAAAAATATCCCATAGAACGATCTTATCACATGTAAACACTCTGCTCAAGAGTTGCCGAGAATATTGCTCACTTCGAGAAATCTTTCGAGGGCCAGTAACGGTCGTCTTTGCAATGAATATATTGGCCAAAGGCCTAAGGTCTCCTTGAGGCTGAAGGGCTTGTGGTCTAATGCCACTAAATCACCTGCTAATCGTTGTCTGTGTGTGTTGCGTGGCGGACACGGCACAAGCGTTGTTTCCCCAACAAGTAATATTCATAAACACGTAGCTGCACCACTATGCCGACTAGATCGAGAAACACCTTACAGAGCTGTGAATAACTATAGCTTTCTTCTTGTCCACTTTCTTCCATTCTGAGCGACCTATCCTCCCAGTTTTCCGAGTTGGCGTGTTACCCTTTATTCGCTTCCATTCTCTGAAAGAGCAAAGTAAAAGCCTTGCCGCGATGCGTTAAAGCCCAAGTATAGAAGTTATATACAGCAGCGAAGGCAGGCGCCCATAAAACTGATGCGCCAAAGAAATGGGCTTTCGGCCCGTTAAAACAGTTTACACTTTCGAGCTGCTGTGAGATTCCCCAGAGAGGAAGGCCGAGAAACGCGCGCCCTATACCGACTTCGGCAAGCCCGATGAGCCTTTTTGCCAGCTCCTTATGGCACGCTTTTCCCTGAATATCATCGCCAAGTATTTCCGTATCCTTGGCGATAGCCTCCGACCGGTTCATACCCACTACTTCCTTATATCTCCTTATTACAGGCACAGAATCAAGACATAATATCTCAGGCTCGTTCTCGACCTCTTCTTTAGATCCGCGAACGGCCTCTGCCAACATTGCCGGCGCAGTCTATTTGAAATCTCTTCCTGACTTTTCAACAGTGAAGCGATGAAGAGACGAGGAAAAAAAAACGATCTCGGTTTTGCGTTATACCAGCGTTGTGTTCGAGATGAACTTCGATGGCTCTGTTGTTTCGCTTTAAACGATGCCACGCAAGCAGGGCATGACGGGAAGGGCAGAACGGGACGCCCATTTTTTTTGTATGCGTGTGCTTTCGGTTTACTGCTCCCCACCGCGCTCATGGATATCGAATGCATTTGAATATGTCAATTTTTTTTTACTCTGAAGAAACTTTCTTCGCGAGAGTCGGGAACCTTTGCGATCGATGAAAAAAAAAATAAAGTAAAATCACTCCAAAATAACTAAGAAAATGAACACGCAGGCAATGTCGGTGTTCTTTTTATTTTGTTTTACTTTTGGTTTTTCTATTCATTTTTCCGTTTTTCAAGAAGATGTCGGGAAGGGGGACCTCAGAATGCAGAATAGAAGGAATAAATGGAGCCATCAAGCTTAAGCGTTTTCTTTGGTTCATTTAGATAAACCCTGGCCATCTGATGCAGTCTGCCATTCAGTTTCTGCCACTCTGTAATAAGATTTTTTTCTGTATTTTCTTGTGTGTGCGCTAAGAATAATAGTCTTGAATGTTTCTTCGTACTGATTTCCCGTTTTTGTGAAGAGTAAAAAAAAAATAAGAACGACAAAGTAAATGCGGGCAAACGTTTACCATCTTGTATATAGATTACTGCTTTGCTGTCATACAGTGACTGGCTTTCGACTCAAGAGAAGCGCTATGATTTTTTTTCACGGCACCTGGCAGCAATCTTACCATGTAAGGTTCTCTTCGGAGATGTTCAGCAAAACACTTAGTGATGCTTTAAATGCAATAGCATTATAGGCACACTTCACCCATTTTGGCTTTATCACGTTCATATCCCAAAAACATAGGGGCCGGTCCCTAAGGCTGTACAGTCTGAGCCTCTCAAAGCGCTATTATTATTATTATTATTATTATTATTATTATTATTATTATTATTATTATTATTATTATTATTATTATTATTATTATTTGTTTTGAACACATATACACATATACACAGGTATTAGGAAAGGGAAAGCGAGGGGCAGGCTGGCAACTGCCACCGGAAGGGGCACAACGCCTGCGTACTCTTCTGAAGGGAGGTGAAGCGCTAGCTGGAAAGAATGCGTAAAACAGGCACGTGACACCCTTGCGAGACGTTTCAAGGAGCAAGTTTGGCACGAGAGAAGCACGCATGTTATCGTGGTCTAATGGCTAGCGCGCTGGGTTACTGGGCTGGAAGGCAGACGTTTAATCCCACCATCGGTCACGTGTTTCTTTAGAAGAATATAGGCGGGATTCAACCACTTTGAAGGTAGCTGCGAAAAAACGAAATCGAGTTGTGTCTCGCGAGCGCATCACAGTGGGCACAATATCGCAGGTTCGTAAGATATACGAGGTTTAGAAACGTCACTTTAGTCAGTAAGAGGGACGCACTAACTTTTGGATTAAAATGCTGTGTTACATAAGCCGGTGCACTGGGATTCCCGTTAGCTGTAGCACTCGTACGCGGATCTGTTCTGCTATCACTCATGCAGTGTCGAAGTTTTCCAATTGTAGGAGCTGTGGTCTTGGAAATAACGATATTTGAAATGCGCAACGTTCATTTCACGAGTGCACTCAAGATGGTGTTGCGTGACTCGCACTGTGTCCTAGGGATCTTCCCTCTCACTTAGCAGCAAGGGGGAGAGAGGGCTTCATTTACAGAAAGGCAGAGAGGTCGGCACTTAGCAACAGGTTTGTTAATTAGGTCACGGATACGATGAACCCGTGCGACTGTTCTAATTAACTATCACAAAAATAATTAATTTTGTAAGCGCTTCCGTACGTGCCACCCGCACGTTTCGCCGACCAGGAGAAGACGCTTGTAGGAACTACGTGAGGCAGGTAATGGTGCGACACTCCAGTGTTCCTGCAAGAGAGACAACGATGGACCTTGTAGGCAGACCTTCAATGTTGTAGGTGACTGCAGACGATGTGTGTTTGCCGGCGATGTAAGATGTTAGTTCAATAAAAGAAAACGCGAATATATGACCGCTATGCAAAACGCGTGCCACAAATTTACCTTGTTTTAACATTTCAGTCATGTGTTCTGGAACGTAAGCCCGTCATGATGGTGATGATAATGTGACCTTATTAGTACACAACCAAAACCACGCTTCTAAGACGTGGATATGAGGCCACCACTGACATGCGTCCGGAGTACTGACGTATTACCTCAACGCTTACGCGCTTGGACGCCATTTGCAGCATTCGCTGCAAATGACATGTAACTCGTCCAGGAAACTTTGTGTTTCATCGACCTTAACTACAGGTTGAATCACTGTCCAACTCTTTTTTTAAATATGAAGGTTAAAACGTACCACTTCATTTATTTGCCAATGTGGTGGCGCAAGGTGGAGAGTTCAGCACCACATCTATGCCTCTTTTTTTCAGATACTGTGGGAAAGAGATAGATGCTCGTTAACGAAATCTGGAGAGGTTTATATTGGGACATGCCTATCATGCTATTCCAGGTGAATGCGATAGTAAAGAAAATTACGCGCACAGTGCATACAACGTAGCCATAACACACACAAGCAAATAAATTACAGAAATAAAGTATCTCGATGAGACCAGTGTCGCGGGGCAGAAAAGACAAAAGTGGTCTCGTAGCGCACGACGCACAGGAGGTATACTAGTCTTTGCTGTAAGCCCAATTCTAAACTCAAGGTGGTAGGGCCGATGCCTCACATTCAGTGCAGAGTTCAGGATGGTCTTTTGGGTCGGCAGGCTGCACAGAATAAGTGCACTATGTCTTCGCGTACAATTGCAAGCAGGATTCAGAGGCGGTTCTATCTGCTTGACAAATATACAATAAGTGATTTGTGTCGGCCCCGCTCTCACGAATACGGTGAGGACGTGCACGGTGTCGCCTGTCATGGCCACACGGCGTGCGGAAATCGCAAATTGTGCTGTAAGTGTGACTAGCTGTGCACTGCTGTTACGGGTTGGTTCAGATATCGCGCTGTGAGCGCCGCGCAAAAGATTAGCTGAACTGTCACTCTAAGAAAAACAGGTATCGTGATTTTCTCTGGGGAGTTACTGCGTGCTGAACCAGATGTACAGTCAGTCGGCGTATTGTCCACTGTGCTTCATTGAGAGCAGTACAAAGCAGCGCAGCAACACACGTCCCTTTGTGTGCAAACAGACCATGTCGCTGACAAGCTGTTTATTAGCGCGTGGTAACTGAAAAGAAAATAAGGCTGCGCGTGATTTTGTAAAGAAGACCCAGACGCTGGCTGGCTGCTTTTGGACGTAGTTCAAAGCTTCACACAGTGCGGCCAGCTTGGTGGTAGTGCATGAGATATTATGGCTCGACTTAGCAGGGATAATAGGACTTATTGATTGGAACTCACACAGCTATAGCCGAGGAAATTGGTATTACAAAGCCGGACCTCACAATGATTTAATTCCACGACCGGCTTACAAAGACAGAACGACCAGTATTTCTCCAACAGGAACAAGGAGAAGAACTTAAACGGAAACACCCTTCTGTGGCTTCCGCGACTGCTTACATACCACAAGTCTCACGTGCCAGAACAATGCATAGTTTTAGTGGCACAGGTCATAGAGGTTGAGAAGGAAAGGAAGGGGGAGAGGGCACTGTACGGCACGGCAAGTAACTGGCCTTGTGGATATTGCTGCAGCTTTGTTATTGATTCTGAGTGACGCCTCGCATCTCCACGCCCGTAGTAAATTTCTAGGCATCAAAATTATGCCTTCTATGAATGACTGTGAGATAATAAAAAAAAAACGTACCACGGAATGTGCCAGTTAAGCTACTAACATGGCCTCGATATGTACGAATCGAACAACAAAAAAGGTAACAAATAAGGCACCATGTATTATGAATAGAACGCATGCATACATCCCTGAATACGTCTCGCCTGCTTCCACTGCAAAATGAAAACGCGTACTTCTTGCGTTATGTACAAACATAGCGCTGACATAAAGCTTGTTTCTCCAGCAAACCACGGACATTACTCACAAAATCAAGGCTCAAAGCGCAAAGACCGAAATGCCCGCTTTGATCTCCAAGTGTTCGCATTCGCTGCAGAAGCGTCCTTCATATTTCTGTGCTGGGTGAACATCTTGTATTACACGTAATCTATGGCCAGAAGCGATTTCGCCACATCTTGCGCAGATGGATGGAGGTTCGGATTGCCTAACACAACCTCCGCTGGCTTTTAGCCCAGGCGACCACGGCTGTAGTGTTGCCCTAAAGCTTTTGCGAAATCCAAGTGAAGTGCGTCAAGAGACGAAGGAAAGGTCAGGACCTACAGCCGTTTCACCATCATTGTTTTTCAAGAGCCTGCTATTTCTACCAACACTACTCCGCCTACTGAAACGTCGGCCCTTATCAGAAACTCTCAAAATTGTTCTCCTTGACCCAACGTCAGCGCTTAACTTTTATGGACCTGTAGACAGATGGCGAAGGGGGGGGGGGGGTCCGATCTTGATTTAACATACTGTATTAAATCATAACTTGGGAGACCATTCAAGAGCCTGCTCCACCTTTCTTTTGTAAATGGAAAGTTTGACAGTTTATGCCAGTTTTTATCAAATTTGGCAGAACTTGCACAAGAATAAAATATGGCTGTCGAAATGGCATATATTTCCGATGTGCTTTCGTAGGAACGTTTGTTGCACGTTCCTCCTCGCCTGAGTATAGTGTGGCCTTGTTTCTTTCAAGTCTCTAAATATGCAGCTTTGAAAAGTGATTCATGTTTCATGAGGCATTATTTTAAGAACATAACGTCAGCCCCTTGTTCCTTATATTTTCACTGCATCCCTTCGTGGATTAGGATTCCCTCGTCTTATTGGTCCATCCAAACATGGCTTCGCGCCATACTTTTTTTTATATTTCAGTAATCATACATTCTCTTCTTTGATCATATAAGAAACAATTACCTTCGACCGACGCAACTGCACTATATACACCAGAATACTTCTGGCAAGACCAGGCGAAGTGGCCAGTGAGGTCGACAAACTGAATCACTGTTCATATATTTACCTGATATATGGCTGCCATGTATTCTGTGTTTGCCCCTTCCTGTTATTCTGACTGAGAGGACATGACTTTAAGGCTCCGAGATCGAAGGAAACACACATTACTTTCCAACTTGTTCAGGGACTCTTTCTCTGTTTTTTTTTTGAGAAAAGCCCTGATTCCACAGGTATAGCAAATTGAAGTTGGCGTCATTGTCTCTAGCCTTGCAATCAGCGCACGATACTACATAGAAAACGATAGTCCCTGTAGTAGCAGAATTCAGATATTATATCAATGGGCAGCAGACATCCATGGTACAATATGTCTTAGCATCGATGTTTTACAGGAATTTCAGATGTGCGCGAGGCCCTCGTGGTTGATCGGCGATCACTCTGGCCGCATAAGCTGCTACATAACGTAAAGAAGAAAAACAAAAGAAAAAGAAAGAACCGCTAGTGTACTTACATCTAGCAGCATCATAAAAAAAGTCAGGTTGGTCATATTTAATCCAGTGTCCTCATGACAGCGTATATCTTAGCCCACATTGCATAATTGGACTCAAGAATAATTACATCTACCAAATATTGTAGCACTAGCTGTGAACAATAGTGTTCGTTGAGACGCATTTGGAGGCTGCGTTCAACCAGAATGCGCTTGAGTGTTCTATTGCAGTACACTTCGTGTAAGGGCGCCGAAGAAGGAGAAGGCACAGTTCTAGGAACACTCCATTCCTACGGAAACATTTACATCATCAGGTGAGGGAATGCAGCCACAGAACGCAATGAGCTGACCACACAATTTTCTTAAATACGGCGCAGTAAGCAGAGCTGCTGCTCATGTTTTTGTCCTCTTATTCCAATCTAACGGCATCACCGATACGTTTACGCTCCTGTTACCATTTTGCACTTTCATCGCGTCCACCCCCCCACCCCCCCTCCCGATTCCTGAATAAATCCTTCATGAGTCATTCATGAGGATGCAAGGGAACCAGAGGAAGGGACTCAGACAAAGTGTACGGTCTGTGCTTATGTACCATTGGCTGTATCCTCCGTTGTCCAACCTGTAAGCCTTCGACTTGCCCCACCCGCCTCAAGTTCAACCAGATCGCGGAAGCGTTAAATCGACCCTTGATTTCGCACGTGCTGGAAAGAGCACGTATGTAATTGGTTTCTGCGGAAGTTCTTACACTTCACTTATAAGCCGTCACATCGCGGACCGCTGTTGGCGACCGGCCCGCTTCCTTCCAGACCGTCTTCGCCGTGGAGCTTCGCTCGTCTACCCAATTATCTCTGCCCGATTTTTCTCGTTTACTGTACAACGTATTCGCTTTTCATTCTGTTCACAAGTTCCTACAGAAGTCAGTTCGTACAGCATTGCTCTAGCGGGCTTGGAGCTTCATGTGTCACTGCAGCGTAGCTTTTGCAGCGATAGCTGTTATGGGCTCGTGAAGTCAGCAGACGGAATGATCGCTTCGCCTTTTCATATATTCTTCATTCTCCGCTATATCACCGCGTGGTTAACGGCAAGAACTTTGCTTAGTAAATGTGGACAAATAATGGGCCAGTGATCTTTAAGGGCCCCTAGACAAAAGCGGGGACCCAATGCGAGCTACGAAGACTCTGCTGTTATATTAACGGCAATCTGGCCTTGCAGACATTCTTTGATATTTTGTTAGTAATTATGGCTCGATTTGTTTCTTCGTTCATAGTTATTCATTTTTGTTGTTCTTAAGGTGAGCTTTCTTTGCCTACCCTCCCGTATTTGGAGTGGATGCTCATTGGGTCGCTCAGTATCCCGGCGGATATATTTGTGCATACATCTGCAAAGCTTATATGTGCGTCGAAGGAAACTACCAGCGAACAGGCTTATAAAATGTGCATCTGCATGCACCTATGCTTTGTGGAACAAAAAATAATATATATATATATATATATATATATATATATATATATATATATATATATATATATATATATATATATTAATTGTGAAGCAAATCGGGAGCCGCTTTACTCGAAAAAAAAAACGACATAAAAAATGAACAAACATGTGAACTGAGCGACACTCGTCGTACGCCTGGAAAGAATCTTCACACAAGACAAAGCGAAGGGAAGCAAGTGCCCGTATAACAGAGGAAAGGCAAGAAAGCGCCAACGAACACAGTACCGGTGCCAAATGGAGCACGTAGGGCATGGCGAAACGGGTCCACGTGCTTGTTCTTTCACGAAGCGTTGCCTGCGCCAGCTAGTGCGTGAGCGAGCCCGAGCTGCACTGGAGCACGCATCAAGGTGTCGATACTGGCGTGGGCGTTTGTGGCATTACCCGCCCCTAATAGCCTATCGCCCATCGCACTGGCCGGCCCACCGTCATCGCTCGGAGTGGGCTCGAAGCTGTCTGCAGCAAAGAACGTGCGCACTTCCCGCTGCCCACGACTACCACCACTGATCCACCTACCCCCGCGTTTCCTATTGATTTAGTTGGTATACGGTGGACGTCGCGGATGACCGATGGTCAGGAAAACGCTGCGTCTTGGAATAGGTCGACCTCGGTGTGAAGAAAGCTCGTGCATGTAGTGATCTATTGGGACTCGTCTGATCCGGTGAGAGCGAAGGACAGAATGGAAAGCTGGAACGAATCTTTAACAGCATGAATCTGCAAACGTAGCATGGCCGTGTTTTCTTCTGTCTTTTATGCGAAGCATACTAGCCGCACAACCACGCTCTTCCTTGCTGCGCCGCGCGCGGCCGCGTAGCTACCATATGACGTCATAACAGCTGCAAAAGCGGAGGCTCAACTCGCGCGCTCGCTTGCGGCCGCGTAGCTACATAGCCGGGTCTCAGCTCGTGCGCTCGCCTGCATGAGTTGTTTCTTCGTCTAGCCGAACCAAATATAGCCAAGCAACAGCAGTTCACCAGGCTAAACAGTGGTTCAACAACTAAAATAAAGGCTAGTACGCTTCGCATCCTGGGCTTAACCTTAGCTAAGCCACAGCCATTTTTTTTTTGCAGAAAACAAGCTTGTTGAATAAGTGTTCGTTCTATAGCACGACTTGGTGGTGGCTGGTTGATAGCTTCACATTAAAACAGGTTGCGCACGGGCGAAAGAACACTAAGAAAGGGAGGGAAAAAACACTACTTCCGAAGAGCGATGCACTATTAATTAATTAATCAATTAATTAGTTTGCTTACTGTCAATCCAGGAAGGGCAAGTGCAAATGGTACTATTTGTGAACAAAACTATAAATTGAGGAGCCATTCCATCCTGTGAATGTGGTTGACCAGTGAAGTTGCTATATGGTGGTATAAGTTGTGTTGGTATAGAGTTTTGTTGGTATGTAGCTAAACATATAGTTATCTATACGTAATTTGTGCGAAATACAAGGTAATATAAGGCGCGCACTACGTCATACATACACAGAGCTACCACCGAAGGGCTTTCATGAAACCACTCTAAAGACGCACCTGTTGTCGACGCAGCTGCGACAGCGCGCCGTTTAGATGCAGGTGGTCGTTAAACCGAGACTCGACGCGAGCGACGATATGCGTTGACCGGGGCGCAGTCCAAGGAGTGCACGAAACAAAACACGTTTGTTTATAATTTGCGATTGAGGATACTTCCTAGTTAATTGTCTGAATAAAACTTGTATGTATGGATGAATGGATGGATGGATGGATGGATGGATGGATGGATGGATGGATGGATGGATGGATGGATGGATGGATGGATGGATGGATGGATGGATGGATGGATGGATGGATGGATGGATGGATGGATGGATGGATGGATGGATGGATGGATGGATGGATAACTTTATTGAGGACCTTCAGAGCGCGATTATCGCGCTCCGGGCTGCTCCCACGTCGGGACAGAGAGGCCATGCCCCTCCGCCACGTCGCGGGCCCGATGGACGGCCCAGAGCTGTGCTTCAAGGTCCGAGCTGCGTAGAGCTTGGTCATACTCTTCCTTTGTGGTCCTGGCCCCCGGCGCCAGGGGGCAACCACAGAGCATGTGAGCAAGGCTAGCTATATCTTTACGATAGCGACACGCATTGTGAGGGTGCGCGTCCGGAAAGATTTTGTGCAGTAAAGCCGGGCATGGGTAGGTGCCCGTCTGAAGCCGCCTGTACGTGACTTGTTGTGCTTTATTGAGTGCTTTGTGTGGTAGCGGCATGGTTCTCTTGACTAACCTATAGTGCTCGGTGAGCTCGTTCTAAGGGCTTGAGTTTTATTATAGTGGACAAACATGGGGCTGTTCATTTTCTCCCGTAGAAGCTCATGTGCTGACAGCAGACGGGAATTCTGTAACGTTTACAACTTCCCTGTGAGCTGCCTACACTTATGACAAGCAAATGAAACTCAGCGTAATGATAGAGTCGTCTTAGTTGCAAATTTTAGTAAGATTTTTTCCAAGGTGCTTACATTACATTGAGAGCTACAGAGCATTCGCGAAAAAGTTGGCTTTGCGGCAAGGCGTTTTCTGTTCACCGCCACGATTTTTCTGAAGTATAGCCATAGGCAGTATCGCTCTAATAAGCACATAATTAAATCGCGAGTGTGTTATTGCAAAAGCTCTTGCTTCGCTAAACAACAGCATTAGGTACATCACCACAGATTCTATATATGGGTACAATTTACGATAACCTAGAAGATTCTGCGAAAATAAACAAACCAATTCAAGAAATAACAACAACTAGTATACATGTGATATAATATACTTGATGAGCATGATAAACAGGATGCAGTCATGCAATATATAAGAAAGAACACTTATAGATTAAAGTGTTAGCGTATGAAGATCAGTGTCAAAGCAGAGTAAATGAATCAGAGCTGTAAGGCGAGTAGAGGTTTTTCCACTGAACTAGCAAATATACCTAATAAGGAGCTGTTACTAATGAATTCACTTAAATTATTAAACTCTCTTATCACTAAAGGAAAGAATGAATTCTTGAAGCAGTCGGTACGAACAGCATATTCATTGAGTGTTTGTGTGTGCTTATGTCGCGTTGCCCGTGTTTCGCTTCTGGAGATGTATCTAGAGGTATCAATGTTGAGCTGGTTGTGTAGGATCTGGTACATAAGCTTAGAATAAACTAGTACTGCTCGGTTTTGTACTGTTTAGATTCCGGCTTTGTTAAGTAGTTGAGCGGGCGAGTATGTTAATGTTTATTGTATATTTACCGCAGTGCTTTTTTTTGTACACCTTCTAGTTTTTTAATTAACTGTTTAGTGTATGGGAACCAGATAACTTTTCATACTCAAAGACTGACTTGACGAAAGCTTTGTAAGCCAGAAGTTTGCATCGGGTGGTACTAGTCGGAGGTGTCTTCTATGAAGGAAAAGGCGCTTCATTGCAGTGGCTTTAACGTTGTTAATAGGGGGAGTTCCAGCTGAAGTCATCTGCTAATGTTCATCCCAGGTACTTGTGTTCATGAACTCGTATCAGTGGCGCGTCTTTAACGGTAGACATAAAGCTCGAGTTACTTTTTTTTCTAGTGAGTGACAGAACAGCAGATTTCTTAGTATTGATGGTCATCTGCCAGTCGGCACACCAGTTACACACTGCTTTCGAGTCGTTGTTTAATGTTATGTGGTCATCATGTGAGTTAAGATTTTTATAAAGAATGAAGTCGTCTGCAAAGAGCCTAATCTTTCCTGTGATTTTTTGCTAGTAGGTCATTATTAAAAATGAGAAATAAAAGGAGAGCCAGAACGCTTCCCTGGGGACCCCCGATGTTACGTGGGCTGTCCGGGAAATCTGTCGATTAACTTCCACAAATTGGGTACGGTTACTGAGGTAGGCGCAAATCCAGTCAATTTGCGGCCTGTACCTAATGTAACTTGAAGTTTCCTTATAAAGTTCTTGAATGATACCCGATCAAATGCTTTCGAGAAATCGAGTAGGATGAGGTCTCTTTGTCTCTGTTGGTCGATATTAAATGATATGCCGTGGGTTATTTCCAGTAGTTTAGTGATAGCAGAAAGACCTCTTCAAAATCCATGTTGATATGTTGATAAGATGCACTCATTTAAAGAAAGGGCCACGTGTTTTAGCATGACGTGTTCAAGAAGTTTCCACATGGTGCTCGTAAGCCAAATTGGTCCAAAGTTGGGTGGGTCGTTTTTATTGCCTGATTCATGTACTGGGACAACCTTTGCAGATTTCCAATTATTTGGAAGAACAGATGATTATAATGACTTGTTAAATATTATGCAAAGGTACTTCGTCATTCATTCTGCGTATCGCTTCAAAAAAGTGCTGGGTACTTTGTCCGGGCCTGATCCGTTTTTCGTGTTCCGGTTTAGGAGGAGATTCAATACTCCGGCCTCCGCGATGGTAAGAGGGTTTAGTCTGCTTTTGATGGCGATGTTGATTTGAGGTAGTTGCCCGTCGTCAACTGTGAAGATAGAACAAAAGTAGTTATTTGGTGAATTAGCTCTAGCTTTGGTAGTTAAAGGCGACTCTAGGGAAGCACTCGATGCCATAGGTTTAAGGTAGTTCCTGAATTTGCTCGGTGAATTTCTTAGGAATTCTTCCAGCGTAATTGAGTAAAAGTTTGACTTCGCTATCTTTATTTTAGATTTCATGTCTTCGATAGCTAGAGTAAGATTACTTCGAGAGGAATGATTAGGTGCAACCTTCATTGATATTCTCAGACGCTTGACCTTACGTTTGGCGTGAATGATGTCCCATGAAATCCAGGGATTGTGTTTCATCGTTTTTTAACTTTAGTAGGCACATATTTGAAAACACAATAACACATAACTTTGAAACTATGCCACCACGTTTCGATGTTTGAGGTGAGTCGTATGCACAGTGCTTCAATGGCGACGAATTCGTTAGATAAGTAGTCAACAATGCTGGTATCGTCGGCTCTACTGAAGTTCAGGTAAGTGATGCGCGTGTTCGGGAAGAAAATATGGTGCTCTAAGCAGGTACGACAAACTAAGTAATGTTATGATCTGATATGCCATCAATGACTTCAAGATTCATTTGCTCTAATGGGAAATGATAGCTCAGAAAAACCAAATCAAGTGTGTTGGAAATAGTTCCTTGAACACGTGTGGGCTCTGTTGCGATTTGGATGAGATTCAATGAAGGAATAAGATCGAAAAGCATATCGGCACTTGGTGACCGGTGTTCAAATGTTTGCCAGTTCCCATCAGGTGGTCGAAAATCTCCTAGAAGTATTGGTCTGGTCCCCAAAACGTTATTTTGCGCATACAAGCACAGTATTTCCATCACTTCAACCTGACACGAGGGACAACGATAAATACAGCCGACAACAATATTGCATGCACAAAATGTTAGCTTATAAAGAATTCATTCCACTGCTGTGACATTAGATAACATGATATAAGGAAATTACTTTTTAATAAATAAGGCGACGGCACCACCACGTGTTGGTCGGTCTTTTCGCAAGGTTGCGTAGTTTGGCAGTGTGATTTCAGCATCCCTGATATCGATAGTTAGCCATGTCTCCGTTAAGGCAACAAAATCTGGTTCGATACCAAGAAAGTAAGGCTTCAAGCAAGTCAGTTTTCTTTAGTATGCTACGCGCATTGGTATTGCGGAAAGTTACATCGAACGGAGCGCACTGTCCCGAGGATATGTTGCTTGCCTTCCTGCTTCTTGTTTTTTTGTTTTGCTCGAAGTAGTTGAATGGGGTCTGATTAGGGCCATATCATTTGTTTCGTCATCCGATAGAGGTCATCGGTAGAGGTCATCCTTCATACCCATCATTGAACTGCTCCCCTTTAGCTTACAACAGCTGCTTAGTATTTGCGATTTATTGCGGCACAAAGGCCTCAAAATAACCGATCTGTTTTTTTTTTTTAGCTGGTGGCTTGCCCAATCTGTGAATCCTTTCAACTATCACATCTTCGACTTTGAGGACACTTTTAAGAATGTTTTCGTGCACTTTGTGTGGAAGTAAGCCTTCGTTTTCTTCAGTTTCCTCGGGAAGACCGTAAACGATTAGAGTTGATCTTCTGAAACTGTTTTTGTGATCGTCCACTTTTACTTCAAGCGATATTAGTGCCTTCTAGAGGCTAGTAATTTGTTCAGTGCATGCAGAAACCTTGATATCGAGACGGCTTAGGCTGTCAAGCTTCAATTTGATGGATGTTAGATGTTCTTCCTTAATAACATGAAGGTCATATGCAATTTGTGGCAGCTGCTTTGAAAACTGGTCATAATCAGGCACAGGCTTATTTTCGACATCCCATGCTATGAGCAGTAATTTAGAAACAGGCAAAAGTAACATCACAAATTTGAAAGCAGCCTTGGGCATGGCAGCGCAATAAAGGACAATTCACTGGATCGCAAGCATTCCCCAAAATGTTTGCTCACCTGTGTGGCAAAAACAAATGGGTTTGAGCTCATCGTGCCAGTAGAGCTGCTGTGCCCGGTAGTCCATCGAAGTCTGTTGCCTGCTTTTATGGTCGGTGGTGATGCCGGTTGCCTTGCTGTGGGGCGCTGAAGTCTGTGACGTCTTCCAGTGTTGTCGAATACTTTAATGCTGCTGTAGTTCGTAGCTACCCAGATAGAGTGGCGAGGTAGGCACTTGGGATCCAAGATATCTTCAAAGATAGGTCAAGTTGGTAGGTATGTACATGCTGGCCTTTTCAGTTGTACTCTGCTCGTATGAACAGTAGTACGGCGATCTAGCTTTATGGCAAAAACAAATCGGTCTGAGCTCATCGTTCAAGCAGAGCTGCCGTGCGCGGTCTTCGCGTTGTTTCATTTACATTGAACGTGTTTCACTACGAAGTTCTATAAGACGATTTAGCAGAGATCTTATATTCTTATTAGAACGGGTTGAGCGTAGCCGAAGCATAAAATAGGCAAGATGGAGAGAAAGAAAGAGAAGCCTCCGCTTGAACGCCTCGTCGTTTCTAGTTGTATTTGCGTTTTGTCAACGTTCGTGTTCTACTTCGACGAAAAAAAAATCATCCTGTTCCGTGTATTCAGCCTAGCGTTACCGCCATTTTTGAGCCAGGTGCTCTGCCGATTGAACTAATCCGAACGGTATTGCAAATCTGGCAGCCCCAGGATGAATAGAAATTTTGCATGAAGATTCATTAAAGGGACATCTCACATCCACCGTAGGCTATCTCACATCCACCATGAAGCCAAGAAAGGAAATCCACGAAACTTTTTCAAAAAGAAAACTTATTTGATGAGAAGCTCGCCCAGCTTTATCGCGCTTCAATACAAAGTCTATGTTGCTAGGACGCATAAGTTTCTTTTCGTGAGACAGAGCGTCGGGAATAGGTAATTGTGGCTGCTTGCAGTATGAGAAACTGACCACCTTACTATAGCGTCAGTGGTGAAGCTGGGGCTTGCTTAATTCCTGACTTTTATTCTGTTAACTAGAGAATGTCGAAGTAGCAACTGCGTTGTCAAAAATGTAAGTCGAAACCTTTATCAGGAAGATAACTAAACAAAAAGTAAAAAAAAAATCCAGGGACCACTCAGCACATCGTGATCGAATGTGAAGGAATTGACCGAGTGAGACTCGTAGGTGACGTACCCTTTCCAGAAGCGCATGGATGTAAAGTAGACGGAAGCATCAACCGGCCAGCAGTCGAGATAAGCAATAGACGTTTGGTGTATTGATAGCCAAAAAATATCACCGACGATTACGATAATTCCTAATGAAAAATTTGAGCGCAGCTCTCTATATGTTTTCATTTTGCAATATAGTGGCTGTAGTGGCTGACGCGAACAATCTGTTTCGTGCGGCACGTTGCAAGCGATGCAAAGACTGCCTCGCTAATCGGGAAATCGGGAGAGGCAGCGCGCTGGTGATGCGTGAGCACGATCTACAGCAGCCGCCGCAGACAGACCTCCGCTCATGCTACGCTTGCTTTCTACATATGGTACCGGTGGCGTCATCATTAAACAGACGACGCGAACTTCTCTGGCGCCATCTCGTAACCATCGCTGGGGCAGAGCCCGTCTTACTCGGCACTATACTTTTTTTTTCACAATTTCGCCATACCCTCCTCCTCCGCTTTTCACCTCATGGTTCTGCTGCACCCTCCTCTTCCACGTTCCCCCTCGCGCACTCTTCGCTGTCACCATCTTTCATTTCCCGCTGCGCTCCGCGTTCGCTCTTACATCCTTCGCTGTATTCATTCGCTCGGTTACGACGGACGCCGACGCTTACCGCATGGAAAGGGCGCATAAGGGCTGCACTCTAAATCATTGCGTCCGTGTCAGATTTCATCTTTTTTTTTATTTTCCTCGCACCATCATTGAGAGAGTCCTGGCCACATCGTTTTTGGGTACATTGCTTTCAACGAGAGCATTTTCGTTGATGCAAAGAGGCTCTTTTTGTGTCTCACGTTATGTGAAAAAACAATGCAGAGAAGAGTCGGTAGAAGCTTACACCGTTGAGGGAAAAGAGCCAGCCTGTCAAGTTGGCTACAAGCGTGGAAAGCTTTACAACACAGCAGTAGAACACCGGGCTGCAATATTGGCTGCCGGCTTGGAGACAAAACAAGACCCGCCAGGACAGACGTGCACTGAGTACGACGCCTAGCTCTCACTGCGCTTCTTTTTTTTTCACTTCTTTTCTCTCGGCCAGAATAATACGCAACATCCTGCAATAACTGTGGACGCCACAGCATGATTTCTTTATTTGTTCTCAAGGGGGAATTTCCTTTATGATGACGTGTCTGGTTCCGTAAAGGGACAGACTGATCCGCGGTGCAAATTTACCGTCCAGTTTACATGTAGGTCCCCAATATTTACTGATTTCCTTTTGCGCTTGAACATTGGCTGGAGCAAATATGCTATTAATAAAAAAAAAATCTGCCATGAGGCAGCCACCAGTTCCGGGCAGTGACGAATGCATCGCTCTGTCTCAGAAGGAGATATGTGTACTAGGCGATCTTTACTCGTGTGCTATGAAGTGCGCAGTTTTTTCCTTTGACGTGTGTGGTTAGGGTATGACAGCTGTTGATACTTTCTTTTCGTAGTTTCTTTGTTAGTCGCTCGTATATTTAATGAATGTTTGCCCAATACAACTTTATTAGTGAGTCAGCGATTGTGATGTACGCTCTTTTGTTCGTGTATTTTCGCAATGTAACCCCACCATAAGTCCGTAGAAACTCGCCCAACTTTCCATCTTGGTTTAACCGATGGTATTTAGCGCCCAAAAGCAACACAGTCGCTATGAGAGACGCTGTAGTGGTTGGTTAAATCAATATGACTGAAAGGCAGCCCTGCAATCAAAGACAAAAGTAGGCACAAAAGGGGCAAAACAAACGCCGCTTTAATTCGTATACTTGTGCTGCAAGCTTGCACGCCTTCCTTTCAGTGCCATGAATCCCCTACTAATTTGCTCAACTTCCAGTTCTTTAAAAAAGTATTTGGATTACATTGTTTGGTTTATTTGAGGTACGACCATGGCGACGATACTCAATCAATTCTATTGTTTTGCCCACAACGGAATGCCACCGCTGAGTATGCCACCTGCGCTCTCGTGCTTAGCAGGAGAACGGCTTAACCACTGAGCAACTTCCGCGGGTCACGACATTATTACGAGGGTGATGAATGATAGCATAGGCCCACTTATAAGATCCTTCTTCGAGAGTTACCGTCATCAACGATGGTGACCACATTTTATCGGTAAGCACGACACTTTTCGTTAGTAGAGTTACCCATGAGACGTGCAATTACACCGCAAATGATGCTACTAGCATTACCTTTTATTCTTGGAATGCAAAAGCGTTAAGCATGAATTGTTTCGCAAGGTGGCGCACGAGACCTTCCTGCTGCCAGCGAAGGCAAGTTGGGGGTAAGGCGCTGAAGCAAGGTGACTAACCAGTAGTTATCGCAGTTCCATGACAGCAGGAAGAGGGACGTTGCGGTGCCGACCAATTCTGGCAGAGGCCGCAGTCGGCAGAAGAGGATGAAGAAGCGATAGGAGAAAACAGTTTCAGGATCGCCCCCTTGTGGGTACGTGCCATAAGTTGAAAGGGACAAAATCAACAAGCTTCGAGCTCTCGGTGTTTTCTATATGATTTCGCGACATACATTTAAACATAGTTTTTTTTCAACATATAATTTGCGATTTGAGTGTTCTTCCTAAATCCATTTTTACATTGACTGATCTTCAAAAAGTACTAGAAAAGGTGCTGTGGCTTTCGTCTTCATTGTTTGATGACATTCTTTCGACGTGCTAGCTATTTGTGACCTCGTTTTTCTGAATCCGTATTTGTACTAATTCTTGCTTTGACATTACACTCCTGCTAGGGCCTATCAAGTCTGTAGTATAGTAAATTATTTTTAATTAAATAACTTTTTTAAATTTCTACAATCAGTGACGAAAGCTCTGGGAAACATCATCCTTTGCAATTGGGGACCCAAATACCACCCAGAGATTGGGTCCTGGATGACCACTTCATTATGCCTCCCATGTGAGTCACCGCTTCAAACCCAGCGTGGTTTTGACTGAGATATCTGATGGCTCTTCTACAGAAGATATGGTCCCGGACAATGATATTACCTTGGTGCCAATCCGTCGTTTGAAGAGCAAGATAAGAAGGGCATCACTGACTTGTCACAAGGGACCAGAAAAAGTGAATAGAAAGCGGTAACACACTATCGAATACGTGCCAACAACAACAAAAGACAACCTCAACTTTCTGAATAGGCAAAACCTGTCAGAATATTTCGACCGAAGTGTCCCAAGTCAAGTTGAAGGGATATGTATAAACGCCCCAAAGAATTTTCTTTCGGTGGAAGTCAATACAAAAGCCATACTGGAAACACTGAAAGCAATCACTCAGTTGGGAAGCATCCCTGTTCGCGCATTCTTCGCGTACGACAAGAAAGTGACAACAGGCGTCATCTACGACGTGGACATTAAGATTACACCACTAACCTCGCGAAACTGCTATCATCGACTCCTGTGCTCAGCTTCCAGCGCTTCTATCGCTTTTTATGCCACGAAATGCTCGAGGTCTGCGTGGTCGCTTTTCAAATTTCCGACAGTGGGTATTTCAGTACCAGTTTCCAGTTATCATTATCTGTACGCCTAAAATAGATTCTCCTTACCTTATTTCTGGATATGTCCAGGTATGGTCTCTTAACGACCAAACCTCAAGCAAAGTATTAATTTGTATATGTCATGATTTGACAGGCTTTAGACATGACGACCCATCGCATACTAATGATAATGCACGCCTGACCATAAAGCAGTGTAGTGGTAAAGATTTGGCCAGGTTTGTGTGCAGTCAGAGACTAGGTGTGCTCATTGACGGGTCTCCTACAATTATACGTGCCACGAACCACAGCAATTGTCTTGACCTAATGTTTTCGTCAGGGAGCTTTATGTATTCAGCATGCTGGTTGTCGGATATGTATAGACTCATGGTAACGACCACTTGCCAACTCACATTGAATTTAAGTGGTTCTACCATCGCGAAACTTTACCATCATGTCCAACAAAAAGGGTACCTGGCCATTGTGGAAGCAGTGGCAATGATTCCGCCGATAACGCTGCTCGTACAGCACATCATGTAGAGCAGAGCGTTCCAATTCCGCTTTCGAGGACAGACGCCGCAAGGCAGTTTCGACACCTGGCAGGCGGTCTCTTACTGACCGAGTGGAACTCGCCAAGCTTACGACTTACATGACTGCATCGATTAAACCCCTCCCTGCAGCTCTGACCTCCACTCGGACTTCTTCGACGTGAAGCTACGCTTCTCTGTCGCCTTTGGTTAGGAGTTGCCTTCACAAAGGCACACTCTACATTAATTGGAGTGACTGACAGTGGAGCATGCGAGGTCTGTGGCACGGAAGAAAACATCAACCACCTGCTGTGCCACTGTCCACGATACACCCCTGAGAGACAAGAACTTGCCAAAGCTTTTCAAAAACTGGACAATCGGCCGCTTTCTGTGCAGGTGCTGCTGGAACACCGCCCCCATCGCCCGTCGGCCCATAAAGCGGTGACGGCACTTTTGTGCTTCTTAAAGACGACGGGCTTATGCGACCATTTGTGACTATTAATGCAATTTCTGTAAGGCCACACACGTCATCGAACCCACTGCAATTTCCTTCCCTCCTCTCTCTTCCTGTTATCTTTGTTTTCCCCCTTTCCCATTCCCCCGGTGTAGGGTGGCCAACCGGACGTGATTCTGGTTAACCTCCCTGCCTTCTTCTTATCTCTTTCCCTCCTCCTCCTCCAAGTGGTTCTACCGCTCAGCCTCACATTACATCCGTCAAATAGACTGGACTTTATATAAGGTGTCTGCCGATGCCAGCTGCGAGCGCCTGATCTCTCCATCTGAAATGGGGGACATTATTGCTTCTACCCTGCTTGACAAAACCAGACGAGTTAACGCACCAGGGCACAAATCATCAGTCGATACACAATGTGAGGCCGCTCGTGCAATTTGTCGACGTGCGGAACGGTAATAAAGAATGACAGGGTTGCCGTCAGACCTTTTGAATAGTCACTGAGTTCAACGAATTGTTCAACATCTCGACAAGCTTGACAGAGAACGTTGGAGGACGTTCTGTGGATCTCTAGACCCAAGATAGCCTCTAAGATCTGGCGGGTCATACGAAGTGTCCAGGCGACACCACAACGAAGAGGGTCGTTCCGTGCCGTGGTTGTACATCAAAGTGGAACCGAATTAGAGGTACCAGAGGACTACTGTAAACTTATCGTGGACACGTCTGAAGCAATTACTCCGTCGTCTGATGAGAGACTCGAAATGCTTTTTTATTATGCAAGTACTTTAAGCTGAAATTTCTGTTTCCCGATGCTCATCGGCACCAGGACCTGGCGGAACCGCGTACGCTGCACTTTGCCATGTTTGCACAGAACCACAAGGTATTCTTTTATCATTCTATAACATCACGTGGGAGTCAAGGAATATTTTCGATAGCTGGAAATTCAGTCACATTGTAGCATTGCTGAAACCGGGTAAGTGACATAGCAAGGTTTCTTCCTACAGGCCGATCTTCTTGGCCAGTTGCATCTGCAAAGAAATAGGAAAATAGATTTGTCAAGGATGGAGTGGTTCCTAGAGAGCGATAATTGCTTTCCATTTTTATGAATGAATTAAGAAGAAGCCGGTTTTTCAGTGATGGTGTTGACGACTTGGTATTCACTGTTGAACATGAAAGTAGCAGCCGATTACTTGGAGCTGTTTTCCTGAAAATTAAGTGTGCATACGACAATGCATTCCATTATGCAATACTTGATGGGCTTGAGGATTTAGACGTCGGCGGCCGATTATATGCATATATGCATGGATTGTTAATTGCCTCAATGGCCACACCATGCATACAGGTATGTCGAGAACTGTCGATACGTAACGTATACATGTAACCTGTTATTACTGTATGTGTAGCCTTGAACTATATTAGGGTATCACTCCGGCAACAACAATCGGAGGTGTCTCCGTGTGCCATGTGGTGCGCCGCAGCAGCGTACATTCGAATCCAGGTAACTGCGAAGCTCCGAGGAAACACGTTTTGTTAGCTTTCGTGCTCCTAAAATATTCTCGGTACGATTTTCTAAAATTTGTTTATCTGGCACCCGGACATCAATGATGCTCTACAAAATAAAGAACTGTAAAATAACTTAATCGAAAGGACTGTTGACATATAAAAAATCAGCTGATGATAGTGGCCGCTAATGTGCCAGGATCAACCAGACGCACGCGATATGTTTAAAGATTATGCGCACTCTTATGTCTCGAATAGTGTCTGTGCGTGCAAGGGCAGCTGGCCTATTCGAGATAGCTGAAAAGCGAACCACCCTTTGCAACAGCAACTTCATTTTCTGAAGTAATACAGTGCGGGATGACCGGCGTTGACAGCTTGCCGGCGAGAGTCGAAAGCACGGGAGAGCCTATGTGAACTAGGGCGCAGACGGTAGGCATGGCTTTGGTTACAAAATGGAAAAGAACATACTTTTATTTCTTAGTCGGAACGTACTATTTTCACAATACGCCCTCACTCAACTTCCACCAGTACGTTGGTTGCCAAGCATGATAATCTTAGAACACGCTTGAACAGAATAAGTGAAATGTGCGTGCACGACGAAATAGTTCACTTCATCCATTCGCAATGGGTGACCGACTCGAATATGCACCTTTTTTTCATATCCCAATTATATCATGGGTGCCGAATTCCGAGTTCGTCACCGAGCGCTCACTGGGAACAAAGCCTGCCGAACATACACGCGATGGCATCAAGTCCTTTCTGCTTATGCTGGCAGTACAAAGCGGACGCTTCTCTGCTATCGCAGTGGCGGTGTCCACGAAGTCGCCGCGGCTGAAGATGCGATTCACGCTTGCTTCTGAAAGTTACTTTTGCACCGGACACAGCAGAGTGGTAGCCCGTCGGCCTTGAGTCATCTGACATCGCAGAAATCCCAGACAGAACACGTTAGAGTTGCACTAATTCGCAATTAGGCTGCTACCTTTTCAAACAGCCGCTGGTAGAAAACGGCATCCGCACATGCCAGTGCAAGGAGGAGAGTGGCGCGGCACGCTGAATCAAGGCTACGTTCCTCCTTGCCGGTAAAATGCTCTATATATGCACGCGCCTCCTTCCTCTATCATGATGCTGATGATCATCACCATCATCGTCCTTCATAAGTTCTTTTCCTCACCGTCCCTTCTCCCCAATGTAGAGCAGCAAGCCAGAGCAAGCTATCACTATGGTCGACCTCTCTGCATTTCTGTAAATAAAGTTTTCTCTGTATCTCGCCATCGGCACACATCGTGACTTAACTCGGAGAACAGTGAGTAGTTGGTCCGAAATACTTCGAATTGCACAGAATTTTGGTCTGAAAGTATTCGAAAACAAATGTATGCTAACCTTAAGGAGGTGGCGAATGTCTTCCGCAGCAATTTTGACACCGGTATATAATCTTATTTTCTAGTGCTTGTTTTTTTTATAGAAAAGAACTTAGGTAGGAAACCCCCATGACGTACATTTTCAGTCGTGAAGTATGTCCTATGAGGCTACCAATAGAACTCTCTATCAAATAAATACAAGAAATGTGCAAGCCTGAGCCTAATAATCATTCTAGACAAAGATTCCACAAAATTGCATCTCAAAAATGAACAAGCAATGCTAATTAATAGCTTATGGGCCCTGAGCTAACCTTTATTTGGCATATCGGGACCGGTGCGGAGTTTAGGGGAGATTAAGGTTAATTGTTCTTTAAGAATTACCGTAACACAGATTTATTTTTATTCTCTTGTTCGATGTTTTGAGCGTCTCAAAACTCAATTCTTCGTAAAAAGAGAAGCGTAGCTCAAGAAAAGTTAGGAAATCAAGGGAAGAATCCGGAAGACTGGTTCTTTCATGTTGCCGCTAGCAGACAACGAAAGAACGAAACAAGCGTCCATGAAGCATCACATGGATCAAGCAGGATTACATGGTTATCCTTTTAAGCTTCCGCCCCCTCTTCAATTCTATTTTTTGTGTCATGCAAGTGTGCTCGTAGCTGACATTCGGTCCTTCAGAAACTGCAAAGCATCCATCATGACGTTACGAAAGCAAGTTGTTAAGGTAACTGACCTACGAGTCCAGTGACCCGTCGACAAGCAAGCAAAAGCTATAAAAGCGTTCTATATATAACATTTTGAACATGATCGAACAAGTCACTTCAGGTTTCAAAAGCTGCGAACAAAGAAGCAAGACGACCTAACAGGCCAAATAACTTTATACTTATTTATTATCGACACACAGCCGGCCAAAAAGCGAAATTGCAGTTACATGCTTACGCAGAAAAAAGAGAAAGCAAGATGAGGAAAAAGGAGGTTTCATATGGGATTCGCAAACGGGATTGCACCCCAAGCTTCGCGGTATCCATTTTTCAATGGAATCAATGAATTTTGGGGTAGTGTGTTTGATCTATCGCCTTGATGGCACGTTTCTATTACTGTTTGCCAGAAGTTGCCGTAATGGAATCTGGTTTGGGCACTGAAGAATCATATTTCTTATTTTTATGGTAGAGCTTGCTAGTTTTGGTCAAGACATGCAAAACAAATATTCGAACCTTTGAAAGTTTTGTAAGACCAGACCCTACGCACGTGTCTTGGACTACCGTGGTGCGCCTAGACTCATGTAACAATTGTGATTGCTAGAGACTACTTGATTCCAACATACGTTACAGCTCACTACCCGAGGGCACAAATTCGACATCTCTGTTACGTTCCCTGCCACTATATCGCTGCTTTGCCGGTACAAGAACCTCAAACCACATTTTCAAAACATGTGACACATCAAGGCCACCTTCCATCGGGCTTTACACCAGCAGCAAAGCCTCTTTTATTTTTGTGGTACCTACTACAGCTATAAGTACGCCTCACAATTCCTGGGGTTACAAAAAAGACCCGTCAATCAGCGGTGGCTCTACGACAGTCGACATTGTCAGTAGTTAACGAAGTATATGAACAAAGAACGCACGGTTAAATCGGTGGATTTGTCTCAGCCATCAGCTCCATAGGCGCTGCTCTCGTTCCGGCTTTACAAGTCACAATCAAGCTCAAAGTGCCCCACATAACGACCTCTACAGCAACAGAACCTGCCGACCTGCGTGCTCCTGTTAATGACATCAAACAGGCACAGCCTCGAAAGTGGATCGTTTTTTTTTTGTGACTCCTAAGCAGCCCTTCGGAGTCTGTAGTCAGTCAGCCTTTCGATGCAAGACTCACGAAAATCTGGTTTATCAGAATAGAAAAGTTCTCCGTAAAGCCCTCATGAAGTGACATGACATTATATTGCAATGGCTGCCGGGGCCCTCTGGCATCATCAGCAACCACCATGCTGACGAAGCAACCCGATCAGCCCATAAAGGAACGCAGACCGTTCCCATACCTTTGTCAACAGCAGACGTTACGAGGTGTCTTCGTTTACTTGCTAAAACGAAGACTCAAACTTCGTTGAACTCCCCGATTGTCTCGAACTGCTGTCTCCCCCAGCTTCGGAGCAAGCTCGGCTGCGCAAAGAATACAGATGTCATGCCTGGCATGCTTGAACGAGGACCGTGCTAGACGGACTAATGCGATACGCAGGGAAGGCCCTCTCCGAATCGCCGACAGCCTTCTTCGAAGAACGGCATTCCCCAAGCCATCACCGTCACATGTGCTAAGCACCTGAGGTGCAGGTGTTTCATTTGATGATGTCACTATCCTCGTCAGCCAAATATCGAGATCATCTTACCCGGGTTCTTTAATATGCTTCAATAAGCTAGACAGATGATATATCGTTCAAATATCAAAGTTGCCTAGCGATGCGCTTGAACTCGGACAGCTTTGTACCTATGTGCGGGTGCGACATGGCGTGGTGGAGCACGCAGGGCAACTTTAATGTTGAAGGGTCCTAGCAGAATCAACAGCACCTTCGGAGCTATCAAACATCTGAGAAAGTTTGCGTTATAAGCGCCGCCAGAGGCGTTGCAGGTATAGGAGCGCCACGCTCAGTATATCTATATATATATATATATATATATATATATATATATATCAGCACGTTGTCGCAATATATCATGCGCTTGCTGCATGAAGTGATTATATTGAGAAAGACTAAATTCAAGCGCCCTATTAAAGTTATACTCCATGTTCACTCTACTCTGAACCTGATATACCTGAAACCCAACGATGACTTTTCGAGCATTTGGGACAGCTTCAGCAGCAAAGCCATTTCCCCCCTTCCCAAAATGCAAATTTTCTCACAGTTGTAGTTTATTCACTGTAAGAAATAATAGATAGGCAAAGAACAAATGATGGGCACCGGCAAGGCCTTGGGCGCTATAACGTAAAGCTATTCCGATCTGTTTCTATTCCATTACTTTCACAAGCCCTCTACGATTGGTAAAAAATTATTCGAGCCACGCCCTATTGCTTGTCTGCCACGCGTCGTCACGAAAACCACAATACCTTCCATTATGATATGACGTGTACACACTTATTATACATAATTAGGCTGAACAAAAGAAACAAAATTCTTTCCGATTCTACGCCTTTCTCACTATCAGCGTTCCGGGATTGGTCGAAATGTTTTCGGACTGCACCCACTTTGCCTGTCTTTCATTCGACCTCACAAAAATACGAAAACTCGTGTACGCATTAACGGTGCAGAAATACGCTAACAAAACTGATTCTTTTTTTAAGAGCTGGACACTGCCCCGTTCCGAAAGGAATAGAGGATGTCTAGCCACCGATCACTCTGGCGCTGGCTGCTCGCACCTGGCGGGGAGAATGGACATGTTTGCGCGTAATAAAAATTCGGTGTTGCAATATAATGTTGTCGAGCCCTTTCGGCACGCATGCTGCATCACTCTGACAACTCTTGTTCATTGAGGATCGGGTTTTAGGTGGCATTTTTAACTTTCCTTTACGTGTCGCCGAGGTTGACGACTAGCCCCCGCAAATAAAACAAAGGGAAGCGGACCAACTGCAGACGCCGACACCGCTCGCCGCTTGTCAGCCAATTAGATAAGAAAAAGCTGTCAAAGTAGGTAGAAGGTCACCTTTCTTTGCATTCAGAGCAAACAAAATCTCTCTCTCTCTCTCTCTTAAAGCAAACAAAAGTGACATATAAATGTTTGATTGGGCTGTTCAAAAAACGTTGCCGGTCACCGCCGATGTTTGCGTCGGTGGCTGCGTAAATTTGGTGTCAGATGTGTCGAATAAGATGGGAATGGAATGGTTTCACTTTGTACGACCCCTCATTACACCAAAATGCAGTTGAGGACTGCTGCTTAGCCATTACAGCAGTGATATTTTCCTGTAGGACATTATTGGTGGCTTAAGGAACGCATGAATCTAAAGTCTAAAGCTGGTTACCTTTCCAAGCAAACAATTTATGATTATTCTCGCAGAAGTTTCATTTCATACTCTAAGAAAATGCATGACCATTTCTTTTGCGTACAGTCTCCTCGCAAAATTCTGGATGTTTTGAATTTGAGTCTTCATTGTACGGCTTTTATAGAAAGCTGACGAATAGGAATATTATTTAGACCTCTGAATTATCCACGGGTCTAGAACTTAGCGTGTCTTCATTGCCGTTAGGATAACACTGATCCAATCTGAGTATCTTTTTCTATATATTGAGAGCCGCAATTGAATTATACCAGAATTGGTAGGCAGAATTTTAAATTAGGGCCTCAAATGTTTTAGAAGACTTTGCATAAATGGCAAACAAAAAATTTTGTGTGCTAGGTTTACGACTGTGTTCCTCCGTGGCAAATACGGATACGCAATTCTGTGTACTGTGTAATTAGACTGTGCAGAACGGACACATAGCCTACGGGAAAGATTTACATTGTTAGAGTGAGGTTTTCAAATTATCTATCCACATATTTGTAGCACGCTTTGAACTGGTGTCTAACATAACAACTTTGTACTATTTCGACGTGCCAATCACTCCAGTTGACAATGGTATACCCAATTTTATTTCGAACTTGTAATGTTGTCAACTTATTGCCTCATTGTGGTGTATTCTTTTATAATGGATGTTTATTGTAAGAAACGTGATGGTCCAGATAAAAATTTTCACCCAACAGTCGACTGGCTACGATTTTTTCCGTTGTATGCAAGCAGCCTAATGACGGTCAGTTAAGTGGGATGGCTCTAGCAATATGATTTCTCGGTTTGTACGTTTCTAGATAACACTTCTACAGATAAAATTTGCTCTTAGGAACGTCAAAGATACCGCTAATGGCCTCCCGAATGTTTGTACAAACACGCTTACAAACTTCCCGAGTCGAGGCCATTAAGTGCGCTCCGCCAGTGTGCGCAGGACAGCTTACCATTTGCCTCATTTATCAACATGTGAACGTGAAGTAAAACTTGCAGGGTCTATTTCATGCGGGTACTGCGTCACTTCAGACGTCACCTGCACCGATATACGCAAACTCTCTCAGAAAGCGAGACAAAGCCAAACGAAGACTCCCGGCTTATACACAGACTGCGTGGACTGTGATACGGTGTCTCAGGCTGTCCTGAGGCCACTCAGCGCGAACCACCATGAAGACCAGGCTATCTCCTCCGAGGAACCTGGATGTCGACTCATGAATCCCATATTTATTGCATAAGGTACTTAGGATTCTCCCTACGCGGAGGCCATCCGCATCTCAACTGCAACGAGTGAAGGCCATTATGGGAGCATTCGCTGAAATGCTCTCGGACATGGTAATAGTATATGCCGCCGTGGGCGAGTAGCGAGAGAATCAGTCGTGCGCACAGACCTGCGCACGATTGCAGCAGCAACTTTGCATTTGCATTGCTAAAATGCATAGCTAGATTTATCGCAAGCCCTATTACGCAATTGAGCTAGAGCGCACGGATCATGGTTATCTGACATGGCTTTGTTTCTACGGCCACTTGTAACTGGAGAGCTTCGTGAGTCTTTTTGCACGGGGCTATGAAGCTGCGTGCACTGAAAAGTGAAAGTGTCCGTACAGTTATGGCACAAAATACGGCTTAGAAATGTGCTATTCGAATAAAAAAGGAAAGAAAAACGCCTTCCAACTAACAAACCATCCATCCCATCCCACTCACCCATGCGCCCGTCCGTCCGTCCGTACGTCCGTCCCGCCGGCTGACCGGCTGGCTTAGCAGCGGCTATGGTGTTGTGCTGCTAAGCACGAAGTCGCGGGATGAAATCCCGGCCGCGGCGGCCTCAATGCGATGACAGCGAAATACAATAATGCCCACGTACCACACATTAGATGCACGTCAAAGAACTGCAGCTCTTCGAAATTAGTCCAGAGAAGGAGAGAGAGAGAGAGATAGCGAAATGATGCATAGAAAGGCAGGGAGTTTAACCAGATGTAGTTCCGGCTGGCTACCGTGCAAATGGGGACGGGTTAAGAGGGATAAAAAGGGAAAGAGAGTGGAATGGGGAGATAGCGTGAAATAGTCCTCCAATACGGCGTGCCTCATGATCGTATTGCGGCTTCGGCACGTCAAACGCCAGCGTGTACGAACAGCGTGTACGAATGCTGGAATTTCGAATTGGCTTGTTATTACTTCGAAACCAGCACGTGCGTTTGCGTGCTCCTTGATGCGTTGCTTCAGAAACTTCCGCTCCTAACTTTGCCATCAGCCGTGCACATAGAAGGTAAATACATTACAAATCAAATAGCTGTCCACTTCGGCATACGTCACGTGACCAATTCAGCACTGCATGCGGCATGAAATCGCGACGTGGCCTGCGCAAGCGCGAGTAATGGTTTTATAACGACGCACCGATGCCTGCACTCGGGAAGACGTTTGTTCCAAGGGAACACGCATTTTTATAGCAACACGCGTGAACTCCACCTAAAGCAACGAGAACGCAATAATAATTTTGATAGTAACAGAAAACCAACGCTACAATTTGCTCTGTGGTTCGAGAGCGCAGAGTTAGTTGCATTACGTTCCGGGAGACAGCAAGCCCACGTTAAGAATTAAAATCTTCATTTTTTTTTATTCGACCAGACTGTACTGGGCTTGCTTCTAACACGTTTAATTTTTAGATAAGGGTATCTCAATCCTGAGGCATGTGAGCGATGGAATGAAAACTGCAGAATTTATGTGCAGATGTGTACGTACTTGCTCACAGTCCTTTTATTAGCAGTATAAGCAAGCGATTGACTGCATTTCCAAACTTACAGAACTAACAATGTGTTCTCCAATTAATATACAAGAACTGCGGCTGTTCTTATACGCATGTGCTTCAGTGCAGCTCTAAGCGTCCATAGCAATTGAAATAGCTGCAGTATGCTAATGACATTAGGAGCAAAGTCTACCTCATCCGTACCACCCCTATTGACATAAAAGCACGCGCCTCTCTGCCATCGCAGTCTTAACTTTTTTGCGATGTTCGTACTAAAATCGTGCCCTTGAAAAGCTGTCGAGAAGACGAAACAGATCAAATTTATATAGATTTATGACATAGCACGTGTTTGCTACGTAGATGATCGCTGTCCTATAATAAGACGTTTTTCTCGATCGTGCAGCATTACAAACTAGCGTATTCACATCTTAATTACCGAGCCTGATGAACTACATCACGCAAACCCCTACAAAATACGCTAAGAAAGGCACAATGTAGTTCAAACATACGTATACGCCGAGAATTCTGTTTTTTTAACAGTGTCAAGTGCATCAGCCAAAAAGGGGGAAAATGTGTTTATGTTACCGTTCACATTATTATTATTATTATTATTATTATTATTATTATTATTATTATTATTATTATTATTATTGCTATTATGAAAACATTCAAGCCCGCAAAGGAAATAGGGAGAGAGCAAGCTCACAACTGCCACCGAAAGGGGCACAATACCTGCCTACTCTTCGGAAGGAGGGAATGAACAGACGGGAAGAGATGAAAATAGAAAACTAAGAAATAGAAAAAAAGGAAATAAATGAGTGACAGAGACACGCACAAAAGAAAGTAGGAACACGGAAGAAATGTCTATAAACGAGAGGCCAAATCTGTTTTCTGCATGAAAGTTAGGAAGACTCTATGGGTCTGGTAGTGTTGAGCAGCACTACCTCTCGGAAACAGACAATCGTCAAGGGTCGTACACTTGAGCCCAATCAGTCTATATTCCTTAATTAGCAGTGCACATTGTGTGACGAATGCGGAACACACCAATATAATGTGTTTAAGTGTCTCACAGGAGCCACAGCACGTACACGACGGACGGTCCACACGTCCTTGACGATACAAGTGTTCGCACCCCAACACAAAGCCAACTCTTAATTCCACTAACAGTGCTCTTGGCACTGCGAGGCAAGCCACGACCACGGACACGGGGAGGGAACGAGCCGTTTGCAACACGGTAGTTTGGGTGCTGCTTTAGAATGTATCGGCGGATTAACACATGGGCGTTGAAAATCATACAAGAAATTTCTGGGCAGTCACTCCCGTTGTGAGCGCAAGTTGAAGTGAGGTGATCAGCCTCCTCATTTCCAGCAATATCCACGTGCGAAGGTATCCACTGGGCAATGAGATAGACCTCACGAGAAGTAATTTTGTCGGCGGACTCTAGTAAACTGCGTAGAATTGGGCTATTGGCATCCTTTCTAAACAGCCCGGTAAGGGCAACACGAGAGTCTGTATGGAAGACGACCTTCGATGTGCTCGTTTCTTCCTAATAATGTTGACAAGCATTTTAAAAAGATTGGTAAGCTTGGCATCGTCGTTGACTGAGACCGCTTTGGGCACCCTATTTACAGTGTTTTCCGCTGTAGACGCGGCCTTGGCAGAAGCTGGTTCGGACGCTTCGGAGGTGTGATCTCAGTAGAGACAGGTTTCGACGCTTTCGGTGGAAGCGCCGGTCACGATGTTGCTGAGAGGCAGAAGTTCTGCCTCTCTACTTCCTTCCGATGCACGGTGTCTGCGCTATTCTTCGAACGTGCGGGTACGTACTCATGGAATTTGCAGTCACTGGGTGGGCGCTATGGCTACGTGTCTCATCTCCTTTGTTTTTCAGAGCTTTTAGTTTTACCTTCAATGTGGAACAGTCTTTGTCTGTTGCCAAGTGTTCACCTTCACAGTTAGGGCAGCGAGATATGGGACTGCCGCAAAAATTTACGCAGTGATTTTTGCCACATTTAGCACAGACCACAACACTTTTGCAGTAACCCTCTATATGTCCTATAGTTAGACATTTACGGCACTGTAGAGGCCTTGGTACAAAAGGTCGAACTGGGTATCGCACCAGTCCAGCCTATATGGCTAGGTAGCTTTTCAGTGAAAAAGTATCTTCGTACACTTTGACGAGCCAAGCCTTCGAGCGCTGATGATTTTGCACGGTGGCGTGCAAGCGACCATGCTTTTCAAACGATCGTCTTGAAGTTCAAGGTGAACATCGAATATGACACCAGCTGTTACATTCGCGCGCTGTGGTATATAAGCCCGCGTGTTGACACCACAGAGTTGAGACAGGCCAAGTAGAGTTTGCACCATCTTCTCATTTGTTTTGTTTACTGCAATGATAATTTTCCATGGGTTCACTCGAACCTCTTGAACAAGAGCAGGGGCCAGTTCGAAGAAAAAGTCCTGAACTTTCTGTTTGGAGACGTCCTTCAAGCTTACCACGACGTCGATAGGCACGAAGGCTACTGTCGTAGTCACGATGCTGTTGTATATGATGGTCGCTTCACTTGAGGACGATGTCGAAGACTTCCATCTTAAACGCCGATGCTTAGCAGGTATGAAGGTATCCGAGCCATCCGACCTCGCATTAAACTCTGAATCACCAGCTTCTTATGCCATTGAAGAGCTGAGGCGCTTCCTCGTAGCCTGTCCCTGCCGCCGGACGGGTCCACCACCATCTCCTCCATGGCAAGCTTTGCAGGGAGTGTATCCCAGCAACGCAGAAGTCTAGAGCGTCAGTACAAACAGCACTGGATTTTGCTGATGCACGATGAAGCACACAATTCTTCACATCCTCATTATGACGCACAGAAAACTTCCTGACATCCTATGCGCCTAAATACATCCCGTGCGCTTAAAGAACAAATACAGAATTCCAAAATCGTTTCGCTTGCAAGTGTTGTTTGCCAAGTTCGCTAATAGTAGGTTCAACATCATAATCGGCTGATATCTATTCTTACGCACATAAGCGTAAGAATACGAGTCCTTATATTTCACATTCTTCCCCAATTAACTCACTGCCCGCGCTTTTACTTCAATAAGTGTAACAAAATTCTTTGTCGTACCTTGCACATAGCGAAGCGTAAGATAGATTCTCTCTGTGAATGATTCACGCCATTCGCTAATGATATTTCTTTTCATTTGGATTTGCTCAATAAGCGGCGATACAGTCATTCATGTGATCCACCTCGGCTTCCATCAAACAAAGGAGCGCAATTTCAGGGAGAAAAGACTCGCGCAAGTGAATTTAATGGCTGCTCCACACTTTTTGTTTCCACACGCCTTCATGCTTCATTTATTGGTTCTTGCGGAGTTTTCCACTTCCTGTCACTAATTTGGAGGTCTCAAAAATCCGGCGTGGCGATTGTGCGTGTGTCTGCAAGTGTTGGCTCAAAGAATAACCAATCTGCTTCAAGCACTCCAAGGGGTCAGCACTGTCAAAGAATGAAACTGATTGAACCCTCTCCATTGTATCAATAGGCGCCCCAACAAGAGCAACGGGTGCAAATATCCGTACCTCATTTCTAGAAACAAAACGATGGCATACAAAGACGGCTTGCCAGCTCGCTCGTGTCGCCTCGGCTTTACTTAGAATCCGAAACGAGGTAGTGAGGGATAATTTTCATTCATTTAAATTAGAATAGTCCGAAGATATTCCTCCGCCTCAAAGAGAGGTGCCGTGATAGGTATATGGATCTCTATCACACACAGGGTGTTTTGCACAATGCGTTGGTGGGCTAGTTGGTGCGAATCCATGAATACTTTGTTTAGCACAAAACAACAGACACAAGAAAGACGACAGGACAAAGCACCTTATCCTGTCGTCTTCCTTGTGTCTGTTGTTTTGCGCTAAACAAAGTATACAGGGTGTTTTGTTGTTAACTGCACCATTCTTTTTTAAATATTGCCTATGACAGATAGCACAATTCTAACCTTTGATCTATATTACTCAATGAAGCGGCCACAACTTCTACGAGAAATCAAAATGTTCAATTGAATATTCAGCGTAGTTACGCTAATTACCTTTGTTAATTATTTACTGTTACTCCACATATTTCAACCAAGGAAGTTCAAAAAAATAATGCCAGCTCAGAATCTTTCGTAAAACCTCCTTGATTTCAACCTACGAATTATAGCCGCTGAGTTTTCACGGCGTAACCACTTGGAACGAGTTCTCTGGACTGCACGAGTTCCGAGATAATAATATTCAAAGTGTCCGTCGAAATGCGTTGGTTTGCCAGTTACTTTTGTGCTCGAGTGGTTAAAACAGCAGGTTCTTTAAAAAAATGCAACTGGAACGCCTGTGCATTTCGACAATGCTGCCTCAATAGTGGGCCAGGTATTGCTTGAGTGGAGAGGGCGTCTTCGCGACTCCACGTCACCCTCGCTCTCGCTGTCGGCACGAGCGATGCTCGACGGGCAGAGCCAGGCGTTGGCAGAGCGGGCGAAAGGAAACACCTCCGGGCGATAGTGCGCCAGGTTTTGCTCGAGGGGAGGGGACATCGCCGCGTCGACGACATGCGGCATTGGCACCGCAGGCTGCTGCTGCTGCTTGCTGGCTCGGTCAGCACGTGCCACTGTGATACATTACTCGCAGCACAAAACTCGAAGAACAGCTCAGCGCCATTCAATTGGACATTAATGCTTTCGCACTATCAACTCACAAGAAGTGCTTAACTCTCCTCGGACTTTTCCGTTGAGGCGATCTCTTTTTAGTCTTGGGCTCTCGTGTCCTTGTAAAATGCCGGAGGATAAAAGGTCGTTTTTTATGGAAATCTTTTGTTTCTGGTTTAACAGAAGAAATTCCTTCCAAATGGCGCATTTCTCGACAGGAAATTATTAAAATGTCTAGTATCTACCAAAAGGCTTCATTTGTCACTCGCCTAGTCTTCACATATCAGTCAGTATGTCTGCAAGGTCATATGTCGAACGCTCAGACGACATAACCTTGGTTGCACAAGCACTCTAACAGTACTAAATGTATATTGTAGTGTATATAACGTACAAAAGCGACACGTGCGCAATGTCGTAGACGGCTACAGAAGAACATTTTTTTTTTACGTGTACTTAAACCTAAGTACACTGGCGTTGAAGAGGAACGCTGTCCTTCGCAAGGGATACACCACAACGTCTAAACTTTGAGGCACTCCGAGCTCTCGCGCGGCAGCACGTGCTGGCAGGAATGGCTATTTTCTTACTCGTACAACTCGGACGCTGTTACCAAGGCATGTCTTCAACGGAGCCGAGCTCTACCTTCACAGAATCGTCCATTGTTAATATTCACAGTGCCAGCAATAGCTTCGGCTGTTTATTGAAATATGACGATATACTCATTCTACCATTGCAAAGGTCATACATAGAACGGATTCATTTGTGAGAACTCCGTGAAGAATCTAATGTATATTTATTATAGTCGTGTTAGGCGAAGAACGCACCTCGCAATCCGGTTGCGCGGGAGCGCGCACCCTTTGTATAGGACGTGAAACACCGGCCACTGACCACGAAGTGAAGTCTATTCGATATACACGGCGAAACAATACATCTTACTAATAACTATATATAGGAAAACGTCCCAGAATGAAATCGTGAAAACGGGCGAAAGAGCCAAGGAAAGCTATTAGCTTTAATTAAAACTCGAGTGTTGACGTCTGCTGGAGCGCGCGCTGCATTGCGCACTGGAATGTGACACCACCACCCCTCCGCGGAGGTGGTGGTGGACTCCATTAGGAAGTCTCGCTCGCCATTCTCTTCAAAGTGTTCACAAGTGCCCGCATGACACGCGTCGGTCTGGTTGTCTTCGGTAACCGCAGCAAGGCTTTGATGGCCCTCCGCGAAGCAGAAATATACGAGGCTATTCTCCCTAGATATTGTTAACGAGAAAGACCTCCCATCTAGTCGGCTTATAATGAAGCGGAGCGCAAGACCTTCATTTTCATAGGACGCGTTGTAGCACTGAAGGTGCTCTGCAGTTTCTACAACGCCACAGGCATCGCATTTCCCGCCATCGGTCATTCCAACCAAGAAGGAGTGTGCTACGGTATGCACTCGGCAATAATTGCTGCGCGCCAATCATAGGGAGAGTTTAAGTGCCATTGATATTGAGGCGTCGCTTCTACACACGTCCAAACTTCTTCGTTCTCTTCCATTCTGGTCTATTTTGTTTTCTCCAGTTACCTTTACCCTCAAATAATCGCGCGTTTTTGTATTCTACGTGTATCTAATCATCTCTTCACTGGTTCTCAACAGGAATCACTAGCTAGTTCAAAGCCGCTACACCATTTTAACCCAGAACCACCACAAATGAGAATAATATACCACAGAACAAAAGAAAGTATAAAGAAATCTCGGAATGCGTTTAAAATAGTGCTAAACAAGTAAAGCAGAGAGTACGAAAGGAAGGGAGATGGACTTCTGTTTTCATTGCGGCGCGAAAGAACGAAGGCAACGAAACACACATCACATCGAAATTACGGGGGGCAGTGTTGTTCATCGCAGGTGTTTTCGCAGTGAGGTTCACTTTGGGCTGCTTGTACATATTCAGAATGCATTAACAACAATACCAAATTATAAAGTTCTCGATGTGTAGCTTATTGTGATTATTTACGTGCGACCATGAGTAGCACATAATTTTACTATATTTTATGTTCCAGCTGATCACACACAAATAATCGTTTTTAGAGACGCACGCAATCAATATCTACAGCGTTTCCCGTCTCCTTTAAATTTTCAACATCTGCCCTTCTTTCGTAGTACTACACCCGACGCATCTATGTAAGCGTTCACGCGGCATCGCTCTACGATAAAAAGAAAGAAACAGTTGCAACTTATTTTCATACTACTGGAAAAGACTACGCTACCTGTTAACACACATGCTCGCTAATGCATCGTGAATAGCGTGCGGCTATTCGCGTGCGGATATATATATATATATATATATATATATATATATATATATATATATATATATATATATATATATATATATATATATATATATATATTCGCTGTCATATGTAGGCTGGACAAGCAAGCAACGTCCAACGTTGATAGACAGAAGCGCTCAAAGTGCCAGTGTGGAAGGGCGTCCATAACCAGTGTTGGATAAGCTATAGAAGCCATCAAGGTTCCTAATGCAGCGTGCTAGCTGAAATTTGCAGCTGCGGCACGTTCTCAAACAGGGCGGGATGAAGGGCCGTGGTGCAACATAAAGAAAGTTTCATTTACGACCTCTGACGAACAAAAATACGTAGTTTTCAAGCGTAATGCACAATATTTCTAGTGCACGCACCTACACCATGAAGAATTTCGAACTTAAAACGGTCATAAGTGAAAATTGTAAAGTGTCATTCCGCCGACCTTCGATAGTTGTACAAACATTCACGCTTATGCGGACATAGGGTCGTATTCGTTTTTTACATTCTAAAGCGTAGTCTTTCTTTAAAGCTGTGGAGACAGGACCATGTATCAACTCCCCTTCTTTCGACACAGCCTACCTGCCAAACAAGCAAGCGAGTCAATTAGGTAATGTATTGTAACGTTTGATTTCGTCCATCCTAAATTTCAAGTTGGCCCACCCCCAAATTGCATCTTGCTCACCCCCAAGACTAAGTAAGCCCACTCCCATATTTTAAGTTGGCCCACCACAAAGTTCAAGCTGCCCCACCCTCAAACTGGAGTTGGCCCACCCCTACTATGGGCTTCTCCATGTATTTGCTATGGAGCCATGGGTGCGCATAAACACAATCATATGTGTATTCTCTCTGACAATTTCTTTTTGTTTCAATTGTCCCTTATCGCTTACAAGCTACCAAACAGCTACATTTGTACTATTATAACGATTAAATGTCTTCACTTCACAGATGGTGCATTTTTGTGGACATACAAGGCATTATAGTTTTCGCCAAAAAATGTACTCGCCAAAAAATGCTTACGCATAAAAAAATTGCCGAGGCATGCCCAAACTTTACACCAACTAATCCCAAAATGCGTATTTGGCGTCCACTTTAACATGGACAGTGTAGAACATCTTTCCAGTAACTAAACAAGATGAAATATATATGTAACAATGAGAAAGCTTAACTTATTCGCGTATACTTTAATCGAGCTTTCATATGTTAAGGTTTCTGAAATCACAATCGTCGTTACACCGTGACCTTCTACCACAACGATCCGAAAAAATACTGGTAATCAAGATTCATCCACTGCAAGTGTTTCACAATAAGAGTGCAATGGCGAATTTCGCATCCATAGAGTGAGTAAAACAAACAAACAAACAAACAAACAAACAAACAAACAAACAAACAAACAAACAAACAAACAAACAAACAAACAAACAAACAAACAAACAAACAAACAAACAAACAAACAAACAAACAAACAAACAAACAAACAAACAAACAAATAAACAAGCAAATAAACAAACAAACAAACAAGCACGCAAACAAACAAACAGACAAGCAAGCAAACAAGAAAACAAGCAAACAAACATAATGCGAGCAGACAGATTTTATTGAAATACTAGGCCCGGTGGCACTGTAACTTCGTCACCTAGTAAATTACAAGTGCAGCTGCACGTGGTTCGCACAGTAGCACTTCAGTGGCGAATCCTTCAGAAAATGCAACTAAATGACACCAGCAGAACCCAGCAGAACTCTCTCCAAATTATTTTCTTGAACGGCGCAAGTTCTTCATACAAAGCTTATTTGACCTTCTCGAATGAAGAGCAAGCCGACTTGAGGTCATTTGTATTGCATTCAGGTTCGGAAACAGAATAACGTGATTTCAGATCAATGTTCACACCTGGTGTATTGTCCAGTGGGTCCATTCTCCTTAGACGACTAGTCTAATTAGTGAAGTGGCAAGTGGTTACATCACATGCATTTAACAGTTACCAAAACACTTAAAACAATATTAAGGTTAGCAACAAGTGCCAATTCACGTTATTTGTACAAGTAACCAACGCAACTAACAATTCTGTAAGGAACCGCATTCATGCATAGCCCGATCCTGGGGACAGGACGTAAAACGTACAAACTCATTCTTCAGGCATTTACACCATGGAGCCTGTAGTTTAGAAAATATTCTAATTATCTTTAGAGTATTTAACAGTTTAACACTTTTTCGAACATGTTTCTCAACGTTGGTCATCTGTTGTTAAGCCCACTGTTGATAAAGCAGTTTGTCTACCAAATTTGGCGTATCGCCTACTGCTACAGTTCTTGCTTCTTTTCTCGCAGTCCTCTCAAGTTCTGCTTAAAGTATGCTTAACCACAATAAAGAGAAGAAAGAAACAAAGAAAGAAAAACAGAGAAAGAAAGAAAGAAAGAAAAAAAGAAAGAAAGAAAGAAAGAAAGAAAGAAAGAAAGAAAGAAAGAAAGAAAGAAAGAAAGAAAGAAAGAAAGAAAGAAAGAAAGAAAGAAAGACAAAACACCAGTAGAGCGAATGTTTTTGCTTTCGGACTTGTTACTGCGCGATTTCCGCATGCAGTCAAAGCCCGAGGAGAAGACGCAGCGCATGAGAGATAACATATGGCTGGCATATTAAGTCAGCCACGTGTCGTCAATTTTGTTTTTGCCTTTTTGTTGGTCATTAGTCAGGCACGTGTGCTCTGCTCTGCTTCCTATTCTGTTGTTAGGCTTCGCGTTGTAATGAATGGCCAAAACTGAACGAATCGTTTCACAATGCAGGAATAGCCACTCGTAAGAGTGACACTATCCGAACAATAACTAGGCAAGAGGTGGATACCTTTTTGAACAACAAACCGAGCACAAAAGCACGTTAAATTCAAGAAGCGAATGACACGATTCTAGCAGTCTTGCGCGACGCCAATGACGTGTTCAGTAAAGAGAGTACAGGCACACACATCAAATATAAGTTCTTGCTTTTTTCTAGTCTCCGTTAACGAAATCGCATTTGAATCTATATTTATTTGCGAAATAGGATTATGTCGCTTTCATCATATTCACACTGCCATGCCTGACACATTGTCAATCTTCCATACCTAATTTACATGCAGGAAGCATAGTTTATAATAGGGTTATTTATCTACTGCAATGTGGATAGTTTTCGCATTGCCGCAACATTATTTCACTCACTTTGTCATAGTGGAGTTTCGATTTTAAGCTAGAGCTTTCTTTTTTTTTTTCCTTTGCGCATACGATTAAGCGTCCGAGACAGCTGGCTCATCCAGCCGAACGATCAATCAAGCACGCTTACGGCCTTTAGTCTGCAGAAAACTGTACATCATTTAAGCTCGCAAGCCATTCAGATAGTTTTTTTTTCTGGAAAACTTATTAACACACACGAATCTGATGGATAGCTATTGGTCACTGTGCCAAATAAAGAAGGCGACGAAGGGCGTCCTTTCTTTTGTTTTTTCTTGTGGTTTCTGAGGGACGAGCACGAAGCCATCCAGGCTTGTGTACTGGAAGGATGCGAAACTTGATTCTCTGAGATTGAGAAATACACTTGTGAACACAATGGCAGTGCTACGTTTTGTATATATCACAGGGTACAACACTCAGTTGATGACGCTGAGAAATATGTTGTGATAGTTTGTAGAAATGCTCACCGAATTAAGCGGTTGCTTCCTTAATGGTTTTATGCTTCCACCATTTTTAGCTGCTTCTGCAGTCTTTCCAATGTTATAGTTTTGGAAGTCCCGTGTGCTTCTCGCGTTGATCACTTTGACAGTTCTGCCAATTCGACATCTCTGGCCTTGAACATTGCTAATGCTCTGTTCTTTCCTTATTAAGTACTTTTTACTTGGGAGACCTTGCCTGTTTGCTGTCTTGGTGACTTACCTGCGACTTCAATTGAAGCCGCTAAGATTATTTTCGTTAAAAGCTTATTCATTCCATTTTTTTAAACGTCTTCATTTCTGCGTTTAATAGGTGAAGCCTTGCGGAAAGAAAAGGTTTCTCTACTACATTTATGTTGTCCTCATCATCCTTATTGTTTTCGTCTGATTACTATTGGGCTGGCGTGTTTCATCTTTACTAGCTAATTACGTTCTTGCTGCAAACTGATGCCAATCCTGGGCCTCACGAAGCTATCATCGCGGCATTTTACTCTGCCTAACACTTCCACATAGTCCACATAGCTAAGGCCAGCACAAAATATGAAGCCGTTTAATTTCATGGTTCTTCGTATTGGATTTTCCACGTCCCCTTTCTGTGATTGACAGCGTAGACGAGCCAACAGTCGTGTCGTACGTTTCATATAACCTAGCCAACTTCATAAAACAAACAAATAAACAAACCAAAAATAGGCAGACAGGCAGGCAAGCAAGCCTTCAAAAACAGACAAACAAGCAACCGTTAAAAATAGAAACAAACAAGCAACACGCATCGGTGCTTTCAGTCAACAAGTTGATTTTCTTCTTCATTCTTTCTTTAAGTTCGATAAATTCCTGCCCACTTCTACTTCGCAATCCCGCTTTGCTTAGTAATCCCTAATCTAGCTTTCCATCTTCTGCCTAGCTTACTTACAGAGTGCTGTCGCTGAAATTGCAATATATCCATGTCAAGCTGAGCGTCAGCGCCGTTTCAGTGTTGTTGGCGCTGCTAGGCTCAGTTGCATCGCCAACCAACTTGCCTCCCCTCATTACCAGTTTTTCCGAGCCCGCGTGCACTTTTTGTCCTGTTTTCCAGACCCTGTCAGTGAGAGAAATCAACGGAACCCCGAGGCCTCTTATCTTTCATGGTGACCCTTCAACGGGGTTTCGATTGCAGGCGTAACCGTGCCACCTAGATTAAGACTCTTGGCAGTTGGGGTGAGTTACTGCGTGCCCCGCGGCGACAGTACTGAAAACAAAAACAAAAGAGTACGGTGTTTACAGTAAGAGAAGTACCTTGCCTTTCAGGAATCGACTTTCATCTATTGCCTACGTCTAGTCGCCCTCCCTGCTTTAAATGATCTTTCTCGCGACGCTGCCAACATGAGCGATCTTCTTAATAATAAACAAACGGTAATGAATAAATAAGGAACAGTTGGTTAATACAGGTGTCCATACTATGCCCTGAAAAGTAGGAGCTACCTAATATGCTTGTTTTTTTTTTCGATGAAGGCTTCCCATGAGCCTTATTTATTGATATGTGTTATAACACCCATATGTGTGTGCTGACAGCTATATGTTGTGTGCAATTTCAAGGCATGCTCAGTGATATACATTGCCGTGTACACATTATCGTAACTTGGCGTAGCGTACCCACCAAAGTTGTTCAGAGGCTATGGTATTGGGCTGCTGAACACGAGGTCGAGGGATCAAATCCCGAACACGACGGCCGAATTTCGATTGGGGCGAAGTGCGAAAACATCCCTGTACTTAGATTTGAGTGCCCATTAAAGAAAACCAGGTGGTCCAGATTATTCTCTAGTCCCTCATTAATGCGTTCCTCATGATCAGATCATGGTTTCGGCACGTAAAATTTCATATTATTTTTAAATTTTACGCGGCGAGGTAGACGTGAATTAGTGGCAAGACAGTGGCGGTATGCTTGCAGAGAAAGAGGGGAGGAATACGGACCCGCGGCGGGTGTTTTAGCGGCTGTGGTGTTGCACCGCTAAATACGAGGTCGCGCGATCAAATCCCGGCGGTGGTGGCGGCGGCATTTCGATGGGGATGAAATGCAAAAACGCCCGTGCCCCGTACATTGGGGGTGCGTTAGAGATCCCCTGGTGGTCAAAATTAACCCAGAGTCTTCCACTACAGCGTGCCTCATAATCATATTGGGGTTTTGGCACGTAAAACCTCAGAATTCATTCGAAGTTTCCCTCGAAAAATGCCAATTTACAAAAAGTCCACGGATGTCTGAGGCGCACAAGAATATTTCAAGGAAACGCACGAATAAGACGCAGTTACACACGGTGATACGGAGTAAATATTCCTCACCTAAGCAAGCGTCTTCAAAGACGCATTGAACTGCTGTCATTGCGTTATAATGCACTGCTTTTGGTGGAGATGGGTCTAGCCCACAGGCAAGGTACAAAGCCAATGCGGGTCAGTTAAATGAAGCTCTTTTTCCAAACGCTGTCGTCGTGAAATTTGATTGCGACCGTGGAGGAAGGACGACAAACAAACTAGAAGAAAGCGGCGCGTCCCAATCTTGACACCTATATATATATATATATATATATATATATATATATATATATATATATATATATATATATATATATATATATATATATATATATATATATATATATATATATGTATATATATATATGAAATGGAGTCCATCGGTACATATGCAGGCAAGTGGTAGCCTCCAGTCTCTTCGCTTTGGTTTCGTCTAAGGTGCCAAAGAATAGAATTAAGTAAAACTTTCTTGAAAAGTTCACGCGAGCAACAATTATTTTGCCCAAGACATTCGAAAACGTTTAGTCGAAAAGTTATCGTTGGTAAATATGCACCAGTGCGGCGCGCAGTTGCGACTATGCGCAGCTTATAGGGGTTTAGACATGGTCCACGGAGAGAGCAAGCCGCACCAATGCAACTTCATTCTTACCAGAAAAAGAACAACTACAAGAATGACGAAAATGACGACGGCAACAGCAACAACAACAAAACAGGCAGCATGTAATTGCAGGCACGATATTGCGTGCATACAGTACATTTGGTGGGGCGACGAGCACTACAAGTGCACCGCGGGTCCCGACAGAAGGTGGGGACGCTAAACGGAAGTGGGCCTTCGGAAGGAAAGCCAAAGCAGAGCGTCTAGATTGAGCATTGAAGCCGTGCCGCAATCAATGGTAGACTGGCGATCGAAATGGTGATTGACTGACTTTTCTTGCCGATCAAGGCTATAGTAACATAGTTTCGCGGGGTTATCATAACTTGAATCGACCCTCTAAACTAGCACGAATCATTTACTTTGACTAACTCACTTTTGCAGTCCAATCGATAAAAGGACGGTGCATTCGATAAAGTGGCGGCAACCAGGCTGACGAATGTGAGTCTGGTCATCGTGCGTGAGCTAATGAAAGCCATCAGTGATTCAGGAAAACGTTCAGACATCAACAGCCAACGGGAAATGAGCGGTTGTTTAAACTTATATCTTGCTTTTGCGTGGCAATACCACGATTTGACTATGAGGCACGCCGTAGTGGACGACTCCGGATGAATTTTGATCACCACGGGATCTTTAACGTACGCCAATGCACGGGACACAGGCGTCTTTTTTTCATTTCGCCCCATCAATATGCGGCCGTCCTGCTAGGTTCTGATCCCGCGACCTCGTGCCTAGCAGTGCTGCACCATAGGTGCTAAGCCACCGCGGCGGGCAGCGGATGCATCTCTAATTCGTTCAGGTGTATCATGAGCTCAGAGATCTAGCCGTGCGCACAGCCTGCGTCGCCCGATCTCTGAGGAAAGGAGCATACCCACTAGATACGGGTGGTTGCTTCTAGGCCTCAGCGCCCTTCTTGCTGTCTGGTGGGTTTTTCTTTTTTCGCGTATGGGGGTGCCATAGCTTAAATGTAGAGAGCGAAAGCCGGTACCTAACTAAATTGTTTCGACCAATCTGATTTAGAGTATGTTCGCCAGTTTTAAAACAAAAATAAGCTGACTATTTGGAGCAAATATTGATGTAAGCTTGCCAAGGCTCGAATTGTCAAGCTGAAAAGCTGCGTCGTGGCTTCAACATGAGTTAGATGGCCTCAGACGGCTTCAACATGCACGACGGTTACGGCGACGACAGCATGAATACGACGTCGTAATGAAAAACAAAAGGACTTAATTTGACGGATGGACAGAAAGGACGGATAGATATCTTGATTTCGAGCTCTTAGCTGCTGTCGCAGTAAATGTGAGGCCCGCTGCAAGCTTTCACGGGAGGTCATAAGCCACGTTTATGGTGAATGCGAAACTATCGCATGACGTATATCTTAGCGCAATATGGTAATATTCTGCGATACCACGCTTACTCATGGTGCATCACATTTCGTCCGAAAAGACCCGGAACCTGCTTCCGGCAAGTTTGTCTCGACGCTGAGTGGACGAGCGTACGCGGCCGAACCGCTCTCTCTCTCTTTTACTCTCTCTCCTTTTTATTTGGCGTGACAGCCTTTACACGCACGGCGTCACACCCTTCTCGATCTACCCTCGCCTGGTGCATCGATGTGACTCGTCTTCCCAGATCAGTGCCAGCCTTTTCATAGATGCTATGGCCTAGAAACGCCATGCGATACGCCACTGTCCCCATTCGTTTAGAGGCTGCTTGGAATATCTTTTCTCATCTCTCCCTAAAAAGAAAATGATGGCAAAATCCCAGCACTCATTATAGTATAGCTAGCACAAAGAGGAAGCTATAGTTTGGAGCTAGCTGCCATTTCCTTATTAAAATACACGTAAAGTTCCGAGATGCTTTTATCACACAGTAGCTGAACCGATTTGAACGAAATATGTTACATTTAAGAGGGAATTCTAGGGACTATAGTAAATAAATTTTCAATTTAAAGCCTGGAAATTTTTCACGAAGGTGAATGCGAACGAACCCGAACGAATAAGCTTAAAAATGTTGAAGCACGAACTTTACGAATACGTAACTCTATACCAAAAATGGTCATAGTTCTATGTACTGCATCTGTTAGAAAATCTAGAGCAAACCATGTTGAACTGCAACTTGCGCAAATTGTTACAATGTTTACGTGGGCTTTGAAAAAGTCGTACTAACAAAGTAGTAGTAGTCTCCACTTTAGATGTATTATTACATTATGTTCGCAGAATTCTGATATCAATTTTATTGCTTAGTTACAGATACGTAAGTTTGATGCGTGAGATTTCTTCTTCAGCTCTTTAGTATTTGCAACATATCTTTGGTAAAATATTGATGGCCTAAATAAAAGATTGGCTTCTCATAGAAACTAGATGTAACTTCTATTTTTTTTTAATACGGTAAACATCACGAAATTCAGTGAGGTTGTTGCGAAAAAAACAATTTATCCTTCTCTGTGCATATAGATGAGAGCCCCGAGCTGAAGATTGCCTCTTAAGAGCTCGAGCAATCATCCCCTAAACAGAAAAACCATCGGTACAAAAAGTCAGTTTGTATTAGATAAGCCCTTTTTTGCGTATATTATTCTATAGTTATCCTAGATTTGCTTCTTTCACCGTTTACATTGTCGCATTCATGAAACGGGTTACCATCGCAAAATGTTAGTATTAAGTGTATTAAGTGTTGGCATCAATTTCTTTTTTGTCCTGTTTGATTTTCCTACGGTAACATGTTTCACAAACTTATAGGAACTAAGGTGCCCGTTAAACGGAATTAGTTGTTATAAGGTGAATTAATCTTAAAAAAAAATTTCGTAGATGAGCACGAGCGTCCCACAAATCAGCGGCAGATCTCATTGCGTAAATGCGACGATATTCGGCAACGGCGAAAATAAAGGTGACGAAGATAACGATTGCACGGTAATAACCGTGATGATAGCCCGCTTCGAGACACATCCAAGAAGACAACTCCAAGGATGCCACGATAGTTGACGCGGCGTTCACCTAGAATCGACTGCGACGTAGGAACAAATAGGGTTTTCATACACTTTTTGTGACAAGAAAACATTATGTTAACAATTATGATGACACCTGCAACAAACTAATCCAACAAACAGCAGCAGTGCGCACAAGAGTTATCACTTTAGCTGATGAGAACGCCTTAAGTGGGCTGGCACAGTGCAGCACCACTTTATTCGCGCGTACGCTGAGTGCTCCTTGAGTCGCGCCTGCAGATCACCTTTCATGAGATTTACTTTTATCGCGACACGCTTTCCTCATCCGAGCTGCCTTTTCGAAACCTCCCTTGGGAACTACTTATTCCCAGCGATTTGTCAACGAAATCCAATTTCGTGCCGTGCTCTTTCCCGAACTAGTCCAAACGAATGCTCCTTTGAAGCATGCGCGGATCCGCATGAAGAGATCCGAAGGTGCGCTCGCACTGCCACGTTTCTTGAACTCACATTCTTTTCTTTGATATTTTTTATTGACATCATACCCAAGTGGATCATGTGGTGCAAAGGGTGACTAACAGAAAGCACGGCTTGAATGAGCAGGACACGATAAAATTAATACCAGCAGCGTCACTTAGGGCACCCTGCTCCCGAGTCTTAAGAACGGCGAGAGGGACAAACTAAACACTATCATACGAAAGACCTACAAACTGACATTGGGGCTTCAACCAACGACGTCAACAGAGAAGCTACTCAGCTTGAGCATCCCTAATACTTAGGAGGAACTAGCAGAGGCTCACAAGACCAGTCATATAGAGAGACTCAAGCTCACCAACACGGGAATGAACACGCTAAGAAGACTGGGCTACTCGGCGGTCGAATATAAATCCAGAAAGCAGCGGGTTCCTCTACCCCTGAGAGCGAAGATCATGGTGGCCAGCATCCCGAGAAATATGCACCCGGAACGCAGCAGAGAAAGGAGGCAAGCGAGAGTGAAATCTCTACGCAAGGCCTACAAAGGACCAAGAAGTGGAGAAGTCCGATCCACCGATGTGGAAAAGTACAAGAGCAGAGCAGCCCACGCTCTCAGCGTGATCAACGGCCAGGGAAAAGTGGTAACAGCGGCCTCGATGAACTCTCCAGGCATCGAAAACGGCGATAGCTCCGGCGGTCACGACGGGCAAGCGAGAAGAAGATCACATCGCAGTCATCACGGACTCACAAACAGCGTGAAAAAATTACCAAAAGGGAAGCACTTATAAACGAGCCCTGAGCATCCTCGAGAAACGGGGTAATTTTCAACAAATATACATTGTCTGGGCCCAGGGACCTGACGGGTAACCTAGCGGCTCACGTCGTTGCCAGAGACCACATTCTCCACACTATCCCACCGGGTTCACGAGCCCCGGTAGACCTACACAATGGCGTCCCGAAAACATACAGCGACATCCTGAGCCACTACAGACTGGGTAGGAGGAATTACTCACTCCCGCATCCCAAGCTGACTAGAGAAGAGACGGTGATCTTCCACAAACTACAGAACGGCACATTCCCGCACGGCACCCTGCTGCACGCCATGTATCCTACGAGCTACACTTACAAGTGCGCATTCCGCTTTGCACCCAATACCCTTTACCTCATGGTATGGCAGGGAGGGCACAACCCATCGATACCCCATATAACCGGACCAACCTAGCAGTGGGAGGCCCATTTGACAAGCCCGAGCCCTGCATTGTCCGGTGAGCAAGGCCGATTAGCTATCGGCTCAGGCCTACAGCATCCTGGACTAGGGACGCCGCCCACCTCGGACGATTCTACCGTCAGCTAATTTTAAGAAATAAAGTTTATTCCTCCTCTTGACATCATATGAAGAAGCTTAAAAACTGATGAGGCGTCGGCTATTTTTGTCTCGTCATTAGAAAGATGGACACCTTTACTCACATACACGCATGCGTGTGTGCTTTTCTTATGTAGGGACGACTTTTTCGTAGTGAATCAACATAACAAACTTACGAAGTAATAGTTAAAGCAATAGTTGGCTAAAATATTGACTTAAGTAAATATTTTTGCCAACTCAATGACCCTATTACGTAGCACATAAGGGGAACAGCTCAAATAAAGAACAACAACACCACCAACAACAAAAAAGATTAAACACTGAAATAGGTGACGTCCTTAAGAACTATGGCTTGTGTACAAGACGAGATAATAATGTATGCCCATGTGCTATTCAGGCCATGGGCCCAGTAACAAGCTGAAACAGAAAAACTTGCGGTATAACGCCACTATTACCGTCATGAATCGGCGTCAGAGCAAAGCGGAATGAGTGCATTGAAGGAAGTGGTAGTGCGCGACTTCGTCAACATGGTATGAACACCACACTGTGGAGTTTCAGCGCCGCCTCTTCTGTGCGAAAAGTGTTTTGTGCGAGCGCTGCATATCATAAGCGGCCAATGCGTGCTTCTACGTTTTTTTTTGTTTCAGATTAGTGGAGCGTTCAATTCAGCAAACGCATCAAGTTCAAATCAATCTAAACTCAGGGAATGATACTCAAACCGCTTTTTTTTATTCCTTGCGGCGTTGAATACACACAATGATTTACATTACCGCAGGTAACCACCATTCCAACAACTGCAAGCAAGTGGAGGATCATGCGTTAGGGTTTATGAGACAACGCAGAGTCGGCTAAATACGATCGCTGATGAGAAACACTGCTGAGGGTGGTCGCGGAACAACAAGAACACTCTTCATTTGAAGCCACACACTTCTGGCTAATCTATTTCACTTAGAAAGCACCACATGAGATACAAAATAATTCTCAGGAAGAATTCACAAGCGTCCGTTGACACCTAGGGAGAGTCGAATTGTTCGTTACATATGCTAATTCATCGCGAAAGAAGTAAATGCTTCTGGTCGCCTAATTTTATGAAAACACTTCATCAGCAAGCAAGACATGACTAATTAAACATTTATTACTAATGAAGGAGAAAACAAGTGGCTCACAAGATGCCTCACGAGGTTACCATTTAATTAAATGTTGGAGTGCAGGCGTTCGTGCAAAATTTAACCCGTACTGAGGCATTGAATTCGAATGAGATATTTTCCCCGAGACTCGGCAATTCTGTTGAGTTTGGGACGATTTTACCACCGGCCGGCTGTTCCCGAGGCAAGAGAACATTTTTAAAGGTGACGTTTACTTCTACCATGGGCAAGCGCAAAAGCAGAAGCAAGAGCGGCCACCTAGAAATTCGGATAAAAAGTGCGAGGTCACCTAAGCCCTTCTTAGTAGTTGTAGATGCTAAAGCAATACTAACAAATTGAACGTCGCTGAGTGGTCCTTCAAGTTATGAACTCCTGGCAGTAAACGACAGCATAGGAATGAACCGCAAGGGGGTACACCTCGGCCTTCCGACCCGAATGAGGTTTTCTCACCAGAAGAAAAGCGTTGCAGATGGGGCGAAGGTTGCACCGGGATTATATTTCGGAGAGCCCTTCAAATCCACCCATGACTGACTGCGTTTGCCAGGGGAAACACCCCGGAAAACACGGCAGGCTTTCCTGCGTTAGATCTCGGGAAATCGAGGAATAATAATAATAATAATAATAATAATAATAATAATAATAATAATAATAATAATAATAATAATAATAATAATAATAATAATAATAATAATAATAATAATAATAATAATAATAAAAGTATATTGTGTACAGCCCCCTTATACATCGCTTACGAGTCAAGCTCGCGGATAAGCACGCTAACGGCGTTTGTGGAGCGATTAGAACGAGAAATGAAAGGGGGAGGAGTTAGCGGAGGGGGGTGGGGGCTAAGAGCACGAAGAACTGGAGAGGAAGTACAGCTATCTCGACCAATTCTTAAATAGAACCATAAAAGCAAACCACAAACTACCAGCATGCGCACTAGCACGCGGTGTCCTGCGTGACCCCGAAGAAGTGGGGCCCCGAGCTGCACGCTCTCTGGTTCGTGCAGCTCGGATTTTTCTTACCGCGGCCCGCCCATCGGCGTTCGTTATTTTCCCCGCTTTTCGTCCTTCCGGCAGAACCCGATTCGCCAGTTTCCAAGGCCATCTCGGTGACGTGTGGCTCGGCCATTAAGAAGACCGCGACGACTTGATTACTTCCTCCCAAGACGAATGTGCCATTTGGAATGTCAGAGAGTCGGAAATGCTACGCCGGTTCGGCAATGAATGCCTACCCCGCTAAGAGTTTGGTGCGTGATTAAAACGCATAAAACTTACGTACTGTATTATGCACTACATTCGTGCGAGCGCATCATACCACGCAATTTGGGCGTGGTATGCAGGTTAATATATCTATGCGGCTAGGCGACGGTGATTGTGAGGAGTAAAACCGTGCTTCAAGAGTACGAAGAAGCACGGTGAGATAGCTTCAGAATACAGACTCCAGAAGCACCTGAAAAAGCAGTCCTGAAGACATCCATTGTCCGCGAGGAAGCAATGTTCAGTAAAGCTGCTCGCGTTGAAAAATCACGCAGTCCTCGTTTTTTCAGAAAGACGATACTCTCTACACTACCACACAACCTAGCAATCCGGAATCTAAGAGGAGTGGGCCACTCCACCACCAAAGTTTGAAAAACTGTGGTGGGCCGCCTTCTGGTGCAGCACGTCAAGAACTTGCTAGGCCAAGAGGCATGAGACTACCAGGAGGCCCGGGCTGATTTTTTCCTCTTGATACTATTAGAATCAAATTATTGTTTTTCTACTTGTCAGCATGGTTGCGGAAAAAGTGTGTGGGCATGTGTGTGCGAGTGCGCTCATCGGTGTAGGTTGAGGAGGGGGGGGGGAACGGGGTGTCGACGGCTCACAAGTAGTAGTAGTAGTAGTAGTAGTAGTAGTAGTAGTAGTAGTAGTAGTAGTAGTAGTAGTAGTTGTAGTAGTAGTAGTTGTAGTAGTAGTAGTAGTAGTAGTAGTAGTAGTAGTAGTAGTAGTAGTAGTAGTAGTAGTAGTAGTAGTAGTAGTAGTAGTAGTAGTTGAAGTGCGTTTGTTCTATTTTTCACAAAACGGCTGGCGTTCACTACGAGTCTAGTGAATCAGTGTATGAGTTACGTAACACGCGAGGACTCCTAAGTAAAATTTCGACGCACATTATTTCAGATAATTTGCGCAGGCTGGTCTTTATAGACTATCTATGCTCACTATACACGCGCTCCTAAAAGACGCACTTTGAATAAAAGACATGTGGAGCCCACAACAACTGATAACACCCTTTAATAACCCATAGATGATTGATAAATCAACATGGGGCAAAACTCTCCAGTCTCAGCCCATCCTCTATCACTGGCCTCCAAGCAGGTGGAATACACGGGTCTGCCAAAGCATGTTAATGACGGGTAAGGTCATTCGCAAACAAACACTACTCAGGAGCAGTTGTGTCCGTCAAGCAGCTAGTTCACATACCGGTGTGAACCTTCATTCATTGCGGTGCAAGTCCCTTGCGAAACCCCAGCGGTATTATTGAGATCAAGTCTGTGCCACGTGTTATACGAAAGACGTCGACGAGGACAACTCCGGACATATTCAAGCCAGAACCGTAGCAGCTACACTTGAAAAAAGAAACAGGAGAATAGAAAAGAAGTGGCGACCTACTTTTAAACTGCATAATGGAAGAAGCTCAGCAGGAAAAAGGTGCGGATGGCGAGAGAACTCCAGTTTTGCGAGAATTTATACCCGACTTCGCGAGCATTCGTCGGTACGGAAACCGCGCCTTTTCCGGTGCTGCCGAATGCCTGCGAGCGATCTCAAACTACAGCGTATTCACTACAAGGGGTGCGGCAGGTGCACACCCCACTTTTGGGTGGACTCCTCTGTTCCGCATGCCGAATACCAACACGAAGTATGCCTGCTTTTACCATCGAGAGACGCAGCGTGACGGATTCCTTCGCAGATGCTTTACTGTTTATATTATTGTGTTTTCGAGATATCATTTACTTTTATTTCTCTCTCCCTCTCTCTCTCATAACCGTTTTGCGATCTGCGCATAGAATTCAAGGAAAATGATATGATCATCTGTGCCCCCTTCAAAATTACGTTTTACAGCGAGGGGATTTGGGCGCAGCCTGAACTCGCACACCAAAACGTACTTATTGCGTATTATTGAGCGGGTTCGTGTTCGAAATGAAAAAGCTAGGTGACATATTTCGTCTAGATTCCTCTGCTTATTATTTTCCGCATTGAATATAAGGTTAGGCGCCATCAAGCACACGCCTGCTCGAAGACGGGAGAAAATTTTTGAATTTTCTTTTGTCTCCACGTGCGTTAGGAACTCGACAGCCGCCTAGTGCCTTCTCTATGTGCGGCGTTCCGAAAAACAGGAGGTAATAGTGCACTATCGGGAAGTTAGGCTAAAATAAATATGCTCCTTATAGGTGAATCCGGGTGTTCTTAGAAGACACCGGAAGAACACTGATGACACGACAGGGCAAATATCAGTGCAGATTTGATCTAATCTCCCAAACAGAGGAAATATAAAAGATCAGAAAAGCTTGTAAAGAGGCATTTCTTTTATATGTATTGAGCAGAAAACTCACGACGTCGACGCACACCCACTGTCCATAGATGCTGCTACCTTGCAATGTAAACGGTATGTGTCCGTAAATGAATATGTTAAGCGATAAAAGAGGGCAGTGAGCGATATGACAGTTTTTATTTCTGAACTCAGTGGCCACAGTCATTTCTGCTCTACTGATTTTACAGGTCACGGGTCAATGTCAGCGTTTTTCACTACTAGATAACCGGATAACTTGATCGGCTAACGGGTGTCTCGCTTTCAGGGCTGCCATTGTGTACATCGTACTTACGTAACGCATCTAAGAAGCCAAATAATCACGTGGACTGCATTGACCTTAAGCAGGGACATTCCATGTTATTCTTAAACAGCGGTCGGACTGGAGTTAGCACTCACCCTGTCTTAGTAAGCGCGCCCACACTAGCACCTCATATTTGAACACACTTGTCTTCTTTCCTTTAAAGAGTTTCGGATTAGCCATCGTTTCTATATTATTTAGTTTGCTTCAATTTACAACGACAACATTTAGGGGTACTTTGTCCAGTTTTCCTGGGAGTTTGCCTCACTGATATAATCTCGCTGAACTGAAGCTGCTGCTACTACTACGACTATTACTAATACTGCTACTACTGTCAATTCTACTTCTTCACCCGCCACGATAGATTAATGCCTATGGCGTTCTGCTGCTTGTCATGAAGTGATCGGTTCTATTTCCAGCCCTGGTGGTGGCATTCCGATTGTGGCGAAATGCAAGAACGCTCGTGTACTTAGATTTCAATCCACCTTAAAAAACCCACGCCATGAATGAATTGTTCTTATTTCTTTAGCAAGAGAGCATCACCAAAGATCAAAACTCTATCCCTACCCATAAAGCCTTTGCACGTACGTGGCGGACATTTTGTCTTCGCGATGTCATCGACGTCGTCGTCATCGTTGTGGTTGTTGTCGGGCTAGCTACTTCTGTTTTTTAGTGGTATTGAAAGGTTTCCTTTGAGTAACTACCCGTTATTTTCTTTTATTGCAATGTACACTGAGGACAATGTCCGCTGCTAAACCTTATAAACTCACTTTTACTATAATTACCAAAAGAGCCTTTCTGCAGCGTTTCGGTGATCTGAGTTTCTTATAGCATGGCGCCTGAAAACGTTATTCGAGCCTCTGGTGCTCTCGCTTGTTCATACATCGAATAACTCTGAAAAATATCCGAGGACACCT